>NW_028262909.1:1693-6608 GCF_049901715.1 Pseudonaja textilis
CTTTGCATAATCCTCAAACATGAGGACAATGGGCCTCTCTGCAAATGCCTCTGCCTGGTTCACCAATGCCTCTTTGACTGTTTCATAGCCAATCAGCACCACCATTTCCTGGCATCCCATTATATATATATATATATTCGTAGATTTTCATGGGTACGGGTATGCAGGTCTTGGCGTGTTTGGGTCTTTTCCCGTGTAAGATTGAGAGTATCTTGGTGACGTTTCGACGAGGTCCCACTCACCATCTTCAGGCTGGTGCTTTTGGCTTCATGCTTGTGCGAGCAAGCCATGATCTGAGCTGCCATCTCTCTATAAATACTAGTGGAGAGGTTGGCTGTGCTGTCACCTCATTGGTTGATGGAGTTGATGTCTGCAAATTGCCTGCCTTTTTTGTAAGAACATGTGTGGCTGAGGTATTGGCTGTGTGTCTATAAGCCTCCTGTGTTGTAATGACCTGGGTAATGGGCTGTGTGATGACCTTCTGAGTTCTATTGTTTTGAAATCCTGGTTATTGTGCTATAATCTCCTGGGTTGTTGGATGTGTTGTAACATCCTGAGGTTTTGTGGTGTAACCTCCTGAGTTCCATGATATGATATCCTGAGTGGGTGGCTATGATATGACATTCTGGGTTTTGGTTTGGCTCCGAGTTTGAGGCCTGGCTACGTGTTCATTTGATGTGTCTGTTTGCTTGGTTTGAGGATCGGGGTGTGTGGCAGCTGGTGATGCAGCTGTGGTCTGGTTTCTGGACAGTGGTTGCCTTTCATCTATGGGGTGGGTTTGGGTATGAGTCTGGTGAGGGAGATTGGTGGTGGCGTCATGTGTTGTTTTGGGTCCAGTGTTGGTTTTTGTGGCTGGGAGAATAAATGCACGCATCGCAGAACACAAGAACGCAGTCAGAAAAGAAGAAAATACTTCCTCCCTTTTCCAGCACCTTAAAGCCACAGGACATGAAATTAATTTTGAAGGAACCAAATCAATCTCCAATACGGAACACTTCAACAAGAGAATAATCAGGAAGCCATCAAAATAGAGAAACACCCCATAACATGAATAAACAGGATGATACCTCCCGCCTACCAGACATCTGGAAACTAGCCCTTATCAACAAACGAGTCCCAGCCACGAAAATGTCTTGATATTTTTTCATCAAATGTGATTATTAATCTTTTAAGTAAAAGAAGCTATGGATTAAAGACCTTTTACACCTGCAACATGATGTACAACACTACGTTCTTATCAAAATATTTATATTGGCAAACATGTTTAACAATAGATTGTAAAGTCTCCCCTAAAGGGTAGTTTGTCTCATATAAGATCTGCCTCAGATCCTGGGGTATCGTGATCATAATGGACGATATTGACCCCATTGCTTGCCTTGTGAGATTTCCTCTGGAGGTGTTGGGCAAAGAGATGTTAGGTCATGCTGCATTCAGCTACATCTCATTGGTTTTGGCAATAGCCCCCCTCCCCCAATATCCCGATTTGTTGCTGGAGGCCTTGCTGGAATTTCCCGATGTAAAATATTATTTTATTGGATTTTGAAGAAATAATAGAAATGGCAACTAGGTTAATAAAGCAAATATATGAATTTACAATTAGGACTATTGCAAAAAAAAAAAAAGAAAACGAGAGAGAGACTGCTTTTTAAAAAGTAATTAAAATACTTAAAATAAAAGAGACAAAACTTTCTAAACAGAAACAGAAAGGAGAAAAAATAGTAAAAGCCAAAGGAAACAAAGTGCTTTGTATCATTTGTACAAAAGAAAAATTCACTAATAATGATACAAAGCACCTTGCTTTTCAAGATTTCCCTTCTGTTCTTCTCTATCAGAACCTATAATTTATGTTTCTATAGATTATTGCTATTCTTCTTTAACGCAACACATGAAACCTAAACAATAGACAGTTTGATCTAGTGGTTAAGACACCAGCCTAGAAAACAGGAGGTTGTGAGTTCAGGTGGTACTTTAGCCATGAAATCTAATTGGTTGACTTTGGGCTAATCACCAGGAAACTGTGAGTTCTAGCGGGGGTGACTTTGGCCCAGTCTCTTCTTAGCCCAAAGAACTTGTTGGGAAATAAGGGTAGGATAGTGTATTAGATATGTTCACTTTCTTGAGTTATTTGTTAAAACAATAAAGGTGGAATTCAAACAAAATAAATATAATTAATATAATGCGATATGGAATCAGGTTGTCAGATTTTGTCCCTCTGTCAAAATAAAGGCATTTAAAAGGTGAGAAACAGCTTATTATGAGTTTTTCTTCTTCTTCTGTCAGATCAAGATAACACAGCACAGGTCTTGTAAGGCATGGGAGGGGTGATAAGTCCAAGAGCAGGAGTTATGTCCAGATCATCTTTAGATGTTCCTGAAGGTGGCTGGAAGGTAAATCTCTGGAGGAGGTTGGTAAAGAAGAGGAAGAGCTCCATTTTGGCAAGGGTCTCACCAGCACATACTCTGTAACCTGGAAGAAAGCATACATAGCAAAAATGGTGGGTGTTTTGGCTTCTTAAATTATTTTACATGGCTTTCCATAGTCACATTGCCTCAAATGAATAATTATAATCTTAATGAACCTTCCTAACTATTCTGTTGCACTGAAACTCTTTCTAGGATAGCTTTTCACATACACAGAATGATGTTACCTGCAGAAAATGGCATGAATGCATCTTTCTTCACAAATTTTCCTTCTGAGTCAAGAAAATTCTCAGGATAGAATTCATGAGGTTTTTCCCACTGGGATTCATCATGGAGCACCGATGACAGCAATGGAACAATATGCATTCCCTAAACATTGAAATTATATAAGGAAGAGTATTTTCCATTTAACACATTGCTGTGGAAATTATTATAATGAAATTTTATGCCATTGCTTTAAAGGTAAAACAATTGACAACATCAATATAGCTTGAAATAAAAATAACATCCTCAATAAGACATTCATCTTAATAACCAAAAGTCTACCCAATAACAACAGTAATTTGTTCCATCTCACTAAATCTTTTGTACAGGGGTGATCGCAAACCGGTTGTTATACTGGTGGAATCCCATCCCTGTACAAAAGACTTATTACAAAAGACTAATAATTTAGTTTCTATTTCTCTCACAGTTAACATAGATAGCTGTTATAAAAACTTAATTTGATATAAAATAGTGGAGTCTATTAGGGCTTTATGTAATTCATCCTTTTAAACATTTTCTTCTAATCTACTGTGCGTTATTTCTTGTGAATTGCAGTGAACAAAATACCCTCAGCTATAACCTTGTTGTTGTCACAGTCTTTATCTCCATATTTTATCCAAAAACCTCATTTAGTTTTTTTTTATGGTACTCCCCAATCCATTCTTTTTGAAGTATTTCTTCAATTAGTCTCCATCTAAAAGAAATTGCTTTTGTTTTAACTGTTAAATTAACTGGATTGCAGTCAGAAAAAGGATTTGGTAAAATGTCCACCTAGTCTAACTTATTGGCCCTTTGAAATCTATATAATATGAAATCTTGAAAAGGATGTATGTGTTTGTGGGGAAAAAAGTATATCCTCTTGAATTTCCTTTCTTTTGTTTGCAAGAGCCTATCAGTGCCAAATTCTTCCATCAAATAATAAAAAAAGATAATTTGCCCTGATTAGGTTAATTGCTTTGACAGAGTCCCAAAGTGTGCTTTTAAAAAGCAACTGGACTTTCTTCTTCGCTAGAAGTGGTTTCACTTCTCATCCAAGAAACTTCTTCAGTTCTGATTGAATGGTGGAGAATGGACCGACTTTCACAAAGACAGCTAATGACCACATGACTGCAAAGAATATAAATCCTTTATGTCTGATAACACAGGGAAATTATTTTTAAGACTATTATTATATGTAATAGTATAGTATTAAGTATAACAAATATATTTAAACATACTATAGTATTATATATTTATATTTACTATAGTATTAATAGTACTGTATAATAAATACTATGCATGGAGAAACATAGTAGCTCAAAAAAGTTTAAGGAAAAAAACAAGCATAGATTATCAGCTACATTCAGTGTTCAACAGGATTTAAAACTGCATTTTACGAACAGGGAATCCTCGACTTACTACTGATCAATTAGCAACCAGTTGCTCTTATAACAGACCCTTAAAAACAAGCCAGACTGAAGTTCCAATGCCCTGGGTTTACCACCCAGTATGGTCACATAGCCATACTTTGGGTACTTGGCAACCAGCCCACATTTATGGTTGTTGCTGCCTCCCATGATCATACAACTACAATTTGTGTTTTTTCCAAGAAACCAGCATTTACTTTCAGTTTCTGGCGAAAAGGTGCTACAGTGAATACTGTACTACATTTAATGACCACAGCATTCACTTTATGATCCCAATGTTTGCTTAATGAGTGCCACAAAAAGGTCATAAAATTGGGCATAGTTACATGGTGATGCACTTTATGTCCATCAGGACTTATGATTAAAATTGTGGGTTCAATTATAGTCATAAATGGTTTATACTGTACAAAGTATGATTGGAACATTAACAAAGGGATTATTTCACAAAAACTACCTTGGGAATGAAGAAACCTTTGAAAGTTATATCCTTGGTGGTTGCATGGGGCAAATTGGTTGGAACAATATCAGCAAACCTTTGAATTTCATGAATTACAGCATTGGTATAAGACAATTTGACTCGGTCTTCTGTTCTTGGCTGACGAACCCCAATCTCTTTGGCAATTTCTTCTTGGACTTTCTCTGGGAAAATAGAATCACATCAATTTTGTTTTAAAGGAGATTTTATGGAAAAATTCCAAAGTACATTTATAGTACAGATTGTTATGCGCCTGTTGTAGTCTGAATCTGAAGAGGAAGATAAGCAGCTGACAGGGAATGGGAGTGTGGCTCCGTTGGCTGTGGAGGAGGCTGGGGAAGGGCAAAGTC
>NW_028262910.1:0-5699 GCF_049901715.1 Pseudonaja textilis
TGGTGGGGGTGCCATCTCTTCTTCTTGGGCTGTTTCCCTGTTGTCGGGGGCTGGAATTTCATTTGTTATGGCATACTTTGGCAATATGCCCTCGTTTTTCACAAAAACGGCAAACAGCATCCAAGAACTTGCATTCAGAACCCGGGTGATTTCCTCCGCAGCCGGCACATTGGTAACTCGACTTACGACCGCGCCGGTCTCGTCGCTTGCGTTCTGACTGAAGTCTGTGAATTTCGATTCGATGTCACCGTGGTGGGTGGATGCTGCATGTTTGTCTGCTGCGGTTGCTGTCTCACTGATGGGTTGGCAGTCGTTTCCATTTGAACGTCGCATTTGTGCCGCTGACTTACGGGTGGCCTCAGCTGTGGTGGCTTCGGCGTCGGCGTTGGTGAGGGAGATGTCTCCTTTAGCGATCAGTCTGCTTTGGAGAGTTGGGTCTTTCAGTCCGAGGACGACTCGGTCACACATGGCCTCGTCTAGATTGGTGAATCCGCACAAGCCTCCTAGGTCCCTCAGGTCAGCTACAAACTCTCCAATGCTCTCGCCCTTGTGCTGATCCCTCTGGTAAAAGTCATGCTGACGGATGAGAATCGGCACCACCAGGGCGTAGTGGTTCTGGAGGATGGGAGCTAGGGTATCCCAATCCATGGTCTTGATGCCTGTTGGCTTTGCGAGTGCCTTGGCCATTTTAAAAATGGTGGGTCCGCAGTGTGTTAGAAAAACCGCTCGCTTCTTGCTGCCGGTGGCGTCCTTCAGGTTGTTTGATTCCAAGAACATTTGGAAACGATCAATGTAGGACTCCCAGTCCTCGCTGGCCAGATTGAATGGTGCAGGTGGCAGGGCGCTGCTGGCCATCTTGTAGGTCGTCTGTGCACTCTCTGCCACGTGCTAGTCAGCTCTGTTGTCTCAGTATCCCATCTTCATTGCCAGTGTTAAGTCTGGGCGATGGGTCCCAAGGAGAGGTGAGACTTGAAGTAGTGAGAACAGCTCTTTATTAGGAAACCAGATACCGAGACAAGACTCCCAGCCAAGGCAGCTCCTTTTATAGAGCTGGCTGCGGCTAGGCAGCCTATGACATGCGTTGGAGCTTGCCGCACTTGGTTTTACCCAATCACGGCAGCCGAATAAGAACCAATAAGAACGCTTAGTTTTGTCCAATCACGGCCCAGCTTTTCCGGACCAATAGGAATGCAGGCCTACAAGCCTGCTAGTATGGAACAAATACCACCTCTGATGGAGATATAGACTAAGAATTAGTACAACATCACACTCAAAGCTGAACTGCATTAGCATTTTTTTTTTAAATTCTGCCTTTATTATTTTTATAAATAACTCAAAACATCAAGCATACATAGAGCCAGTGTGGTCTACTGTAGTGGTTAAGGCACTAGGCTAGAAACCAGAAGACTGTGAGTCCTGCCTTAGGCAGGAAAATAGCTAGATGACCTTTGGTCAGTCTCTCTTTTTCAGTCCAACTCATCTCACAGGGTTGTTGCTGTGGGGAAAATAGGAGGAGGATGGTATGTTGGACATGTTCATTGCCTTGAATTATTTGTAAAAGTAACGAAGGCATGATACAAATAAATAACAATACAATTACTTCTGTTATGCTACATTAAATACAACTGATGCAAAATTTTCATTAAAATCTGATTTCTCTGTCTGTATTACAAGCAAAAAAAGAAAATGTAGTTGTAAATTGAAACTGCCCAATAGCTCATTTTCCCCCACATTCCTTTCTCCTTCTAATTTTTAAAATAGATTTAATAGCAATTGGTGGCAAAGTGGCTTTCCCTTTAAATATTCCCTTCTTCACTGTAGCTCTGTGATTGTTTCCTTAAATAAGAGATTAAAATAACAGGTAAATTCTTTTTTTTTATGAACAAGTTTTATTTATTTTTGAAGACAAACAAAACATAACACATAGAAGTATAAAACCTCCTTTCTAAGAATTACTTATAAATTTCAACAAGGCAAATAAAGCATTATTTTTTAAAGCATAGTTCCACATTATCACACTTCCATTTACACATACATATCTTTTCCAAATTTCTCATTATTTCTCCCTTCACTTTCATTCAATCATATTTCCTTCTATCAAAGTTTCAGTAATTCTCAATCAGTCATAAGCACACAAAATACATAACCTAAAGCAAAACATTGGAGAAAAAAAAACAAAAACCTCCTTAGTTATCATTTATACATATCTTTTCCCAATTTCTCTTCCTTTAATTTCATTTCTCCAAGATTTTATTAATTTAGAATCAAACGTAAATAATCCACACACTAAGCATAAAACATAAAACTTCTTTTGAGAAGTGACTTGGCCCCAGGTTACATCTTTTTTGACAGACCTAAATCAAATTCATGCCCACCTTATATACCCTTCATATCTTATTAACCATTTTGTATTCTCTATATAACTTCTCCCATCTTTTCACTCTCTTAATTATATTTTATTTATTTCATCTTATTTCAAAGTCATTATACTTATATCTTTTGTCCGTTCTTTACCAAACATCTGTGTATCTCTTCCCTTTAACAAAAAATTTCCCCTGTAATCGCTTTTGAAGTATGACGCCTTCTCCTAAAATAAAGCTTAAAATAATACATAATTTCCATCCTGATTCTGCTTAGTACATTCTACATATTAAATCTTAAAATAAAAAAATAGTAAACTTATAGTATAATTAAATATATAATTTCTATTCTAATTCTAATTCTGATAAGTACATTGTTTTAGGATAGAAGAAATAAAATACTAAAGTTATAATAACATTAAAACAAACAAATTAAACTTTAACTAAGCATTAATCATTTAACACAGTCTCCTAATATTCAATCAAATATCAACATCCATCATTATTAAACATTAATATTTCATTAAATATTCCAATAAACTGTTTCAAATGCAAATACTACGATACTATCTTATGCACTTTTGCAGAATCTTCTTTAATTATAAACTATCTATCATCCTTCATCTCTGAAAAAAAAAACTTTTTTAAAAAAATCTTGTCCTAACCCGTGGCTTTTTTTTTTCTTTTTCCCTCCCTTTCTTCTCCAATCTGGTCTTTTTGCCCCCTCTCTCTCTCCCCTTTTTAAGTTTCCTCTCTGTTGTAATTCTCTTTTCAATTGCTTTCTAACATTGTACCTTCTTTTCACCCTATTTTCTTTTTCTTGGTTGTTTTATTAAATCTTAAATTCTCCTTTTCCCTTTCTCCCTTCCCATTTTCTTTCTTAGTCAAACTTTTTAGTCCATTAAAAATGGCTTCTTCCTTTTCTTCTTCTTCTTCTCCTTCTCCTTCCTCCAGTGTTTGCTGGTACATAGAAACCGCCATTTCTAAAAAATGGAAGGCAGCTCCCAAAGAATCCTTGCCACTTTGTTGTCTTTCTTTTAATTTTTCATATTCCATTTTCAGTTCATCAACCGATAGTACCATTATAGGGTTTTTTTTAAAAAAAAACAACCCAGATGCTTTCAATCTTGAAGTAGTTTCCAAATGTCAGAGTTATCAAACAATCCAAACAAACAAAACTTCTTTCCTCTTCTTCTCTTTACAGTTTTTTCTCCAGAGGCAAAATCCCAGATGTATTTTAAAAGCCGTATTACCATTAATTAATGGTCTTGTAATCTTCAAGGCATCTCCTCCAGCAAAGTTTAAAAAAAAATTTTTTAGTCCTCCCCTTCCCACTTATAACAAAGAGCTTATTTTTACCTTTAATGAACAAGTTTTTCTGTGCTCCTTTGCTTTCTCCGTAAGGAGGGGGAGTGAGCTTTCCTTCAGCACTTTCGCCGATGTAACAAATTCTTTTGGAAACAAATGTATCAATCCAAAGTCAGGTTTCCAGGGTGTTTTAAAAGTAACATAATGTCGTGGTTTAGCCAAGAAAACGTCTCCTTCTAAGACTTCTTCCTGCACAAACTTATCCAGTTGAAGATTCCTTTGTGGCTGCCATGGAGACAGCCGCCCCACCATCTCAGGAAAAAGGAGTCTAGCCGGCCGGAGAAGTGGGGTGCGATGTCCCCAGATCCCTGCCCGGATCTCCTCTGTCTTCCGCTGCCCCTTCAGGGCAGCAAAAACCCCCAAATCCAGTTTGATCGGGGGTACCTTGACGGCGAGCGCAGCAGGGACCCGCAGAGAAGCGGATTCCTGCCGCCGCCGAAACCTTACAACCGGAAGTGAAAATAACAGGTAAATTCTTGAGAACATATGGCATACTCATTAATTCCCCAACCTGCCTCCCTCCCAATAATGAAAAAAAAAAAAAACCAGAATAATTTAAGCCTAAATGCAGGGCATGAATACTTACATGCAAAGAAGAAAATATGAGATAGATTTTTACCTACCTTGGTCTATGATCCATAGAATCTACCTGTGGAATCAAACATCATACCTGTGGGATCTGGTACAGAGAAAGAATAGTAGTCATGTGTAAGCATACTTCTGAAGCAGGTCCTCCAATGACTGCTCTTGGTCTGTTCTGCATATCACAGTTGTAGTTGGAAATAAATTGGCCCTTTGTAGAGAAGAGTTCCAATGAAGCACAATAGGTTCAACTTGGGCTGAAGTAGTTATTGTAGACATGCAAACCCAATGTAAGATTCAGTAAAATATCATTTCTATTGATCTCTTTAATGGCAAATTCTAAGGCCAAGTTATGCTGGTAGATTTGAGTCATGACCCTGGAGTGGGAATGTTATATTCTATTGTTTATATTTAGTTAAAACAAAATCTTATGATGTGCTTCATTTCAGGTGTGTATGATAATCTATTTTTATATTTTTATTTTATTTTAAGTATCTATCAGAAAGACAGATTTTATATTCTTTGAACAGCTTTGAGTGTCAAGAACAATTTGTCCTTGACATTCTTCCAATGCATATTCCTTTCGTGTAATTTTCTCTATGTTTACTCTATGTTATAAAAACTTAAATCATTAGAGTTAATAAAAAAAATAGTTGTTCTTTTCCAAAAGGATATTATTACAACTTTGACAATAGCTATAATTCAATTCCCTTCAAATCTCTGTCTGCATCAGTTATAATTAGTATGAAATAGGTAGGTTTCATTTACTTTGACTTATAATTATAGTAAAGTGTATTGACTAATAAAGAATCCATAACCATTTTTAAATAAAATTTCAAAGGTTTGCTTAATTGTCTCTATGAGTAAACAGAGATATTTCTTATAAATATGGTAATGCAATCTATCTATCTATCTATCTATCTATCTATCTATCTATCTATCTATCTATCTATCATCACCTATCATCAATGAAACTTGAGAAGTATATGCATTTCAGATGGAAACACAAATCACTGAGGTAATTCTAAGGCTTTCTTGAGAGTGTCCTTAACAAGTTTGCTGAAATACCAAGTTTGAAAACCCAACTGCCATCAGTAATAGCTGATACTGAAAAAGGCATCCATTCAGAGGGAAAACTGTTGTCACACAGGCAAGAATTGTCCTTATGCACTTATCAATAAGTAATGAAATTTAAATCAGTAATGAACATGATCCTTTTTTAGCTTGATGAGACTATGCATATTTCCTAGTTCAATCATTCCTTTAAATTTATTCTAGAACAAGGATAAATAATCACATCACTCAGATAAGTTTGTCACCTTCCATATTTTCTATTTTAATTTAGTTTTCCTAATACAAATTCATTTCTGTAGAATTTTTGATTATTGT
>NW_028262910.1:5799-6605 GCF_049901715.1 Pseudonaja textilis
AAAATAAACTACAAGCTGAATAGTCAGGACCTTGTTGATGATCCAAGCTCTGTAAAGGACCTTGGAATGTTCATCTCTAATGATCTAAGTGCTAGAGCCCACTGTAACTACATAGCCAAAAAGGCATTAAGAGTTGTTAACCTAATCCTGCGTAGCTTTTTCTCTGGTAATATCACACTACTAACTAGAGTATACAAAACATTTGCTAGACCAATACTTGAATACAGCTCATCAGTCTGGAACCAACATCGCATATCTGATATTAGCACAGTTGAGAAAGTCCAGAAATATTTCACAAGAAGAGTTCTCTGCTCCACTACTCATTTTAGAATATCTTCTGCCACCAGACTTGAAATTCTAGACCTAGAAAACCTTGAATTATGCCATCTTCGATCTGATCTAAGTATGGTACATAAAATCATACATTGCAATGACTTATCTGTCAATGAATGAGCTTCAACCATAACAACACAAGAGCACACAACAGATACAAACTCAAGATAAACTGCACCAAACTTGATTGTAGGAAATACGACTTCTGTAACAGAGTGGTCAATGTCTGGAATACTCTATCTGACTCTGTAGTTTCTTCCCCAAACCCCCAAAACTTTAACCTTAGACTGTCTACTATTGACCTCACCCCTTCCCTAAGAAGTCTGCAGGGGGTGTGCATAAGCGCATCAGCGTGCCTACCCTCCCTGTCCTATTGTTTCTTTTATTTTTCTTTTATGTACCCATTTCATGTATTCATAACTATGTATATACTTATACCTATTATCTTGTAAGCGATTGACAAATAAAATAAA
>NW_028262911.1:0-880 GCF_049901715.1 Pseudonaja textilis
TTTATAGTATCTTTCTCCTTCTGTGCCCAACAAACCACACCCACAGAACCTCCTAACGTGGGTCTGTCATGAAGAGCAGGTGAAAGTATTGCTAGGAGGGCCTTTGTACAAGTTATTGTGCTGTGTATTACTTGAGCCCCTTCCTAGATTGGGAATCATTGCTCATGGTCACTTAAGCCCTAGTCAAACTCCCAAGTGGGCTACATGGGGTTGTTTTTGAAGAGTTTTCAGAAGCCTCACCAGGTGTACAATGCAATGGTGTGTGCTTCCAGAATGATGCATATTGCATCTCTGTACTGTGAGTTCCATTGGTTGCCAGTTGGCTGTTGGATCCAATTCAATGTGCTCATTTTGAACATTTATGGTTTAAGGCTGGGTTATTTATGGGACCATAGCCACCCGAGTTTGTCTGACCATCCCATAAGATTTGGAAGAAATCATCTATGTGTCTTGACTATTGGGGGGGGGGTGAGAAGTGTCTTAATGGTTAAGATGCTGGGCTTGTCAGTTGGAAAACCAGCACCCCAAGTACAAGACCCGAGCTCCATGTGACTACGTGAGCTCCTGTCCTCACCTAGCCTCTGCTAACTTAGCAGTTCAAAAGCATACAAATGCAAGTAGATAAATAGGTATCTCTTCTTTTACCTCTTTTACCTGTCTGTTTGGGAGTAACACATGGTTTAACATAAGAGGAAGGTCTTTTCTGGTATGGTGTCAGTCAGTCTTTTCTGGTATGGAATTTTGTCAGAGTGCCAGGCTTCTAGAAATTCCAGAAATATCATTTTTGGACATGGATTGGTCTAGGATGGTCACAATTTCTCAATTGAAACAAAGAATAAGTCTGGCCATATGCTGTGAAATTTAAAAATATTTGTTATGT
>NW_028262911.1:980-6597 GCF_049901715.1 Pseudonaja textilis
TCTGGGCAATGATGTTAACTCTGGGGAATGATCTTAATAGATATGATGACACATTTGGACCCATAATTGAAAAGTTCAAAATCAAAGAGAGATGAGATCTCAAAGCTGCAATGAGCCTGCACTGAGAACACTTGTTAAAGTTTTAGAACTTCCTGAAGATCATCCTTAAATGGGATGCCATTTTTACAATAATGGCAATAGCAGTTATACTTATATACTGCTTCATGGAGCTTTACAGCACTCTCTAAGCGGTTTACAAATGTCAGCTTATTGCCCCCAACAATCTGGGTCCTCCCTTTATAGACTTCAGAAGGACAAAAAGGTTGAGTCAACCTTGAGCCAGTCAGGATTGAACTCCAGGCTGTGGGCAGAGTCTGCTTGCAATACCTTCCAACTCTGTTATTCGGTTATGATTAGTATTAGCATCTACTTTAGTTCTTGGTTAAAGCTAAACATAATTAGATTCCAAAATTCTTTACCAAATGTATGGAGAAGCACTGGGTGGGTAATTTTTCAATAGGGCACGGAAAATGGAAAACACGAGAAATCAAGTTGTTTGAAGACAAGTGACTGTACAGTAAAAGGCAGGGTATTCATGCACACACACAAAACCTTTTGCCCTATAATTAAATAAGGCCAAGAATACACTCTTTCCATGACATCTTCTCTGAAACTGACAGCTTTTTTTTGGAAGAGTTTCAAAAACATTTTTGTTCCTCAAATTAAATGAGGGGGAAAATGCAGGAGAATATCTCTGCCCAGTAATATTCCCTGCCACCCTTCCTTTCTTTCTCCATATTGTTATTTTGCTACAATTTTCTACACCTCCCCAGGAAGTAGTAGCCAATGGGGAGAAACAAGGAAGGAGAAATCAGCATAATGCTGTCATGTCACAGAATAAGTTTAATGAGAACGCAGTGCAAGAGAATCTGTGCTCCGAGATGCTATTTTCAGCATTCGCCCTCTAAGCCTGCCATAACGTCCCAGCCTTCCTTTTGTTGTCTTCTCATGCAGAATTGCCGGTTTAAGTGGGATCAGCTTCATATAGCAGACACAGGTAGAGTTATAAACTTTCCCCCAGGCCTTCTGTCAAATTCCCCAAGAAATAAAGAAGAAAGGGGGAAGGATGAATTTTTTACATTGTACAGAAAGCAATTCTCTTCACAATCACTGTCAAAATGCACCAGAAAAACTGTGTGTAAGTCTGTTGTGTTTGCAATCCTGTGCTACTTTATTGAGGGTTTTTGTTTTTTAATCACGATTTCTTTTCCTCCAATGTTTAATCACACACTTTTCAAAAGCAACAAGTTTGCATTTGTTGTCCAGCCCCCCAAAACACCAGCTATGTTTTAGATAATGAAGGAGGGAGGAGGGGAGGGAGGAGGAGGTGGAGGAGGAGGAGGAGGAGGAGGAGAGGATGACTCCAGGCTAAATGAAGGACTCTCAAATCTTGGGAAGCCCAACTAAATGGGAAGTTAAATATTGAAAGCATAGGTAATATTCATGTAGTGTTTTTAATGAAATCTAAATGCAAACTAAAATTTAAAAAATTGTCCTGGTTCTTTTTACCAGGCTGGAGTGAGCTAGTTTTGATTTGTTTCTATCTTTCCTGTTGTTTCACTGTGCCTATTGTTGTTGTTTTTCCATTATTAACCCTCCAGCAAAGTCACCTAGTGAGCTTTCATGGCTGAAAGTTGACTTCATCTTGGGTCTCTTCAATCCTACTCTAGAATCTTAATTTGTGGTTCTCAAAACTACTCAAAATTTCCACTACCGGTTCTCCAGAACTGGTCAGAACCTGCTGAATACCACCTCTGATTGTAGGCTCTCGCTGAGCAATAACTGTCTTCAACATTAAGTGGGGCTTCCTGTTCTCCTTTCCATCTCTGGCCTACAGCTGGAAAAGCTGGAAACATCACTGGAGGCTCTTAAAAAGAGACTGAACAGCCCTTTGTCTGAAATGTTATAGGGCTCCTGCTTGAGCAGGGGGTTGGACTAAAAGACCTCCCCAAGGTCCCTCCCATCTCTGTCATCCTGAAACAGATGTAGTGTATTTTGCACATGCTCACCTATGGCTGCAGCATTTTCCTCCGTCATCTTGGCACTGCAGTTGGCACCTCCAAAAGGATAGCGACAAGCACAGACAAAGCCCCTCTTTTCGTTGACGCAGGTCCCTCCATTTTGACATGGGGAGCTACTGCAGCTCAGATAATCCCCTAGATTAAAAATGAAAAAGCATGAATAGCCAGAGTTATCCATCAAAGCAGAAAGTAGCACCCAAAATTAAAGTTAATATATCTGCAGTTCCTGGTTTCTGTCCTCTCGTCACCAACTTGATAGGGATGAATATGACTCCGTAGTTTTATTTGCAATCCATGTCGGTTTTCTCTATGTTGAGTCCAAGGTTTTACAGAATTTATGTCTTGCTTTGCCAATATATACCACTATTTGTAAAAATGCATGCTTGTGAAAATATATTTATGTATTAAACATATGCCATTCATCTCACCTAGAAATGGCAGCTTTCAATCAATAAAAGCAACACAATGAAAGACTAAATTAGTATTAACAGTAAAGTTTGTTTAAAACTTTTTAAAAGAGAGGAAGTAGGTGAGGCCTTGTCTTAGTTCAGGGGTGTCAAAGTGGCGGCCTGTGGGCCAGATGTGTCATGCACAGGCCACACCCATCCCAGCACCGTGAAGGAAAAAAACATCACAAAACATCACATGACGGCAACGTGATGTCGTGAATAGGATAGAATAACAGAGTTGGAAGGGACCTTCGAGGTCTTCTAGTCCAACCCCCTGCTTAGACAGGAAACACTATACCATCTCAAAGAAATGGTATAGTCTTCTTAAAAAGTTCCACTGTTGGAGCAGTTGCAACTTCTGGAGGCAAGTTGTTCCACTGATTAATTATTCTCACTATCAGGAAATTTCTCCTTGGTTCTTTCCTTGATTAGTTTCCACCCATTGCTTCTTATCCTGCCCTCAGGTGCTTTGGAGAATAGCTTGATTCCCTCTTCTTTGTGGCAGCCCCTGAGATATTGGAACACTGCTATCATGTCACCCCTATTCCTTCTTTTCAGTTTGAATGGGTGAGTTTGACGCCCGTGTCTTAGTTCCTTAGTCCTTGAGGTTAGAGCAAAGAACCATCTCAAAATTTACAAATCCACTGGACTTCTGGTTTGAAGGGCTTCGGCGACAGACAGAAATCCATGATCATGCGCGATTTCTGTCTGGGCTCACCGCTGGAGCACCCGAGCTGGTTGGTTTCGGGGCTAAGCCACCCCGTAGAGGTGGTGAAGAGGGGGAGAGACCACCAGCAGGGTCAAGAAGAGCCACATCTCTCCTCCTCAGCTGGCCATTACTCCCTTTCCCAAAGACGGTTGCAGCGGTGGTCAGAAATGGCCACCACAAAGAAGAACTTGACCAGAAAAGAATGTGCAGGAGGAAGATAAGAAGTGAAAGTTTTGGCTGACTGTGTTAAATTGTAAAAGCAACTACTAAGGTACCCTGGAATTTAAACTTACAAAAAATAACATCGCTCCCAAAGAAGAGTCGGAAGCAGCGAAGGAAAGTGAACAGGGAAAGGTTTGGCTTTTTTTTTCTTCTCTCTTCTTCCCTATACTGACAACTAAGAGACTTAAATAAGAAATCAGAAAAATCCACTTTGACATCAATAGGCAATTAAGCTGAAAATAAAACAAAATGCCAAAGGGATAATAAAGATTTCTGGACATTAAAAATTTACTTTTTTCATAAGCAGGAAGGGAGAGAAAAAGAATAAGGGCAGGATCTGGAAGAGGGAGGAGACTGCCTGGAATTAAAAAGAATCTAAAGTAAAACTTCAACAGATACATTTTAACTGAAACTTTGCAACTAAATAGTAACCCCAGGAAGAGAAAGTGAAAAAAAAGAGCAAAAAAGAAACAGCTTGTGTGTATTTGGATTATTTGGTGATCTTTGGATTCTTGGTTATTATATTTGAATGACTAAAATCAATCGGATGGTTGTTTAAAAATTTATACAATGGCACCACTTCTGGATGAATTGAAAATGGTACTTAAAAAGTACAAAGAAGATGCACAAGAGGGGAAGGGTTCTTTTGGCTTCATTTTTCAATTCTTAGAAATGGAGATTTGGAGCTATGAGAAACAACAAGAAATGACTGCAAAACAAGAAGACTGGGACAAAGAAGAAGCCATCTTTAATGAACAAGTAATTTTATGTGGGGAAGAAAAAGGAAAGGGGGGAAAGAGAATGGAGAATTTAAGACTTAAAAAAACAACCAAAGAAAAGAAAAATAATTCGAAAATTAAGTATAATACTGGAAAGCAACAGAAAAGGGGAATGCAGAAGAGAGAAATAGAGGTAGAGAGGCAAGGGGGTAAAAAGAGGAGAGAGAAGAAGAGAGGGAAGAAGGAAAGGAAAACAAGTTACAAAGGACCGGAGCAAGATATAGAGAAACAGGACCTATTTAGAGATAATGGGTGAAAATCTAACTGAAAAAGGGATTCTGTAAAGGTACATAAGATTGTATTGTTATATTAGTAATAGAAATAACTTTAGAAAATTGGAAACAATGTATGATTAAAATGAGGGATAACATAGTTACTGTAATTTAGTGAAATGTTTGTGAATAAAATAAGAGAAATAAAATAGATGAGAAAATTGAATTAGGAAGGAACAGGAACATTTTAATGAATGCTGTCTATGCTATTATATCTTTTACAATTTGCAATTTACAATAAAGATAAGAACATAGACATTTTTATATTGTAAAGTGTTGAATAAAAAATTGTTCATGCCATCCTTTACTTTTCTTCTTATCTGCAAATTGGAGCTTCAGATGAAACCCCTACATGAAGCTAACTAGAAGATATATTTGATTGTTCAGCCTAAGGTACTTACAAAAGATCATCAACAGTTTCATCAGAAGGTGACTTCTGAAATGTTACTGGACTTGAAAAAATGAAAACTTGAGAGGTAATGCTAGCAATGATAAAATCTCCAGGCTGGTAATACTTAAGGGGAACTGGAAGAAGTGTCTTAATAGGACACTTAGCCAGAGGAATCTTTCTCTGGCCATAAATTGCAATTACTAGGACTATCATCAGTGCCAAATATAACATGATGTTAACTGAGAGTCTATCTTCTTGTTGTAATAGTTTGATCCTTTATTGATTTGTTTTTAATATTGCTAATTCAGATGGCATCACTCAGCTGATTGAAAGACAGAATCATATAGAATCAACTGCCAATAATCCTAGTAGTGTAGTTCTGTCTGTCTTATCCTTCACAAAAATAAACAGGAGATCATTGTTCATATCAATAAAACATGAGATATTAGTACACTTGACTTTTCACTTCTCTTCCTCTCCTAAGGGAATGTTCATGAGCCAGGAAGTTACTGTATAGTATTAATCATGGTTATTTCATAATTACAGTGAGACTGGAAATGTTTACCAATTTTGAATTTGGTGTTCTCTCAAAAAGTTTCAGAGCTCAATATCTTGATGACATCTCAGTTGGCATCTTCCCAATCTAGCTCTTTGAAAGAATTCTCTGTTGCACTGTTAGCTTCTGTAATTAGGTTACTGCCCAGTTTTGGATGT
>NW_028262912.1:0-730 GCF_049901715.1 Pseudonaja textilis
TTATGCTTTCCGACTAACTTATTTTGAAATAACTGGGCAGTTCATGGAGCATTGATTCTATGTAAGCACAAAAATGCAGGGAAAAATACAGAATCGTAATCATGAGCATCTAATCTTTAATAAACATGAATATGAAATTTTGTATTTTTATTTGGTAAAACAATACCTCAAAATAGCTCCATGCAGTATAGACCAAAGTGTGTCCAAAGTCCTTTATATATCTAGGATGTGATCTAAAAAAAATACCAGCAATTTTTAACATCTCTATTGATCTAAAAATGAAGAGTTATAGCACCTTCCAAGTACAGTTAAAATTGTATACATCATCTTCTAGTTGTCAAATGATTTTTAAAAATCTTATCTATGAAGCTATCGAGGCAGAATTTACACAAAGCTACATCTAAATGTGTGTGTAAACATTTCCAGTGAAAGGATGGTAACTTCCTAGGATCTCGAGTAAAGGTCAGGGCCAAAATTGCTGGGGATTGGATTTAGTAAATAACTTACTAGAGCTATAGAAACCCATTTTCTTATTATTTTTTTTTTTTCTACAGGCATCTCCATTTAACTGAGGTTCTGGGAATTTGTAATACCAAAGATTTCCCCTTTTTTTCAAAAGTCTAAAGCAACTTCTGCAAGGCATTTAAATACCTGCTGTCCAGTGTTACTGTCCAGATCGAACAGTTTCTAAAGATTGGGGAGCCTTGGTTCTTAATAGAGTTATCCAGTT
>NW_028262912.1:3330-6523 GCF_049901715.1 Pseudonaja textilis
TAACCCTAACCCCTAACCTTAACCCCTAACCCTAACCCTAACCCTAACCCGAAACCCTAACCCTAACCCTAACCCTAACCCTAACCCAAAACCTAACCCTAACCCTAATCCTAACCCAAACTCTAAATCCTAACCCTAACCCGGAACCGAACCAGAACCCTAACCCTAACCTTAACCCTAACCCTAACCCAAAACCTAAATCTAAATCCTAACCCTAACCCTAACCCTAACCCTAACCCTAAATCTAAACACTAACCCTAACCGAAAAACCTAACCCTAACCTAAAACCTAACGCTAAATTGCATTCCTAACCCTAACCCAAAACCTAACCCGAACCTAAATCCTAACCCTAACCCAAAACCTAACCCTAACCCTAACCCTAACCCTAACCCTAACCCTAACCTAACCCTAACCCTAACCTACAACCTAACCGTACCCCCTAGCCTAACCCTAACTCAAAATCCTAACCCTAACCCTAACCCAAAACCTAACCCTAACCTAAAACCTAACCCTAACCCTAACCCAAAACCTAACCCTAACCCTAACCCTAACCATAACTGTAACCCAAAACCTAATTCTAAATCCTAACCCTAACCCAAAACCAAACCCTAACCCTAGCCCAAAACCTAACCCTAACCTAAAATGTAACCCTAACTCTAACCTAAGAGCTCACCCTAACCCTAACCCTAACCCTAACCCTAACCCTAACCCTAACCCTAACCCTAACCCTAACCCTAACCAAAAACCTAACCCTAACCAAAAACCTAACCCTAACTCTAAAACCTAACCGAAACAAAAAACCAAACCCTAACCCAAAACCAAATCCTAACACAAAACCTATCCTTAACCCAAAACCTAACCCTAACGCTAACTCTAAATCATAACTGTAACCCTAACCCTAGCCCAAAACCTAACCCTAACCTAAAACAGAACCCTAACCCTAAGCGTAACCCTAACTCTAAATCCTAAACCTAACCCTAACCCAAAACGTAACCCTAAGCCTAAGCCTAAGCCTAACCCCAACCTAAAACCAAACCCTAACCCTAACCCCTAACCCTAAGCCTAACCCTAACCCCCAACCTAAAACCAAACCCTAACCCTAAACCCTAACCCTAACCCTAACCCTAACCCTAACCCCAAACCTAACCCTAACTCTAAATCAGGGATGTCCAACCTTTCACCTTCCCTGGGCCACATTAGAAGATGAAAATTTGGTTTGGGCCGCACATAAAATAAAATAACAGTAACAATACCCAGTCATCCCAAAAAACCATAGAAAACATAGTTAACATATTAAATTTATTTGGAAATAAAGGTAGTGAGATGTTTTTATTATTTATTATTTATTTAAAATTATTTATTTCTTATCACGTTTTTTTTAATCACAGTTTTTTTATCACAGTTTATTTTCCAGCCAAATTTTGTGGGGGAGGTTGTGGGGGGAAGCTCGCCTGCCTCACGCCTACCTCCTCCTGGAAATAGCCCGGCTGGATGAGGCAGGACTGGAAGGCAGAAGCAGTAGCAGCAGCGGCGGGGACAGAAGCAGCGGCGGGGAAAGGCTTCTGCCCCCGCCGCCGCCGCTGCATCTGCCACCGCCGCTGCTTCTTCTCCCGCCACCGCTTCAGCCGCCGCTTCTTCCCCAGCCACCGCCGCCGCTTCTTCCCCCGCCGCGGGGGCAGCAGCAGCGGTGGGGGCAGAAGCAGCAGCAGTGGCAGGGCAGAAGCGACGGCGGTGGCGGCGGGGGCAGAAGCAGCAGCAGTGGCAGGGCAGAAGCGGCGGGGTGACGGCGGGGCAGAAGCGGCAGGGGTGGCGGCGGGGTAGAAGCGGCGGGGGTGGCGGCAGGGGCAGAAGCACCAGCAGTGGGAGGGCAGAAGCGGCGGGGGTGATGGCGGGGAAGAAGCGGCGGGGTTGGCGGCGGAGGCAGAAGCGGCAGGGGTGGCGGCAGGGCAGAAGCGGCGGGGGTGGCGGTGGGGCAGAAGCGGCGGTGGCAGAGGCAGCGGCGGCGGCGGGGGCAGAAGCGGCAGTGGTGGTGGTAACAGCAGGAGGTGGTGCTCTGACGGCGCCCGCCTTTTCTCTTGCTGCTTGGCCTGGCGCTCGCCTCGCCCCGCCTCGTGCCTGCCTCTCCTCCTCCTTCTCGCTGGCTGTGGCAAGATGGTTGGGGTGGGCATTGGGCCGCATTACGAGGCGACCTGGGCCGCATGCAGCCCATGGGCCGCGGGTTGGACAAGCCTGATCTAAGATTTATAGGAGTGGATTTCTATAAAACAAAAATGAACAGAAAATTTCCCATTTCTACATTGAACATAGATTGGCTTCTACATGCAAACTATAGAACTACAATATGTGACAGGAAGCAAACGAGAGCTTTCCTTTCTCCAGAAGTTTTTTTAATAAAGATTATGAAAGTTAAACAAGGAAATACTTCTTTGGAAATATGCTGCCACTCATCTGTGCACATACACATATTTTCCTTTGCTCTCCTTTTCCTTTCATGGTATTATGCAAAAAGGGTTATGTAAATACAAAAGGTTATCAACTTACAATACAAATTTACAATAATGTTCTTAAAGCAGGCCTGTTGACAATTCCTTTTTTAAAATTCAATTCTCTGCTGGCATTAAAAATCCAAAAACTTTGGACATGTTTTTCTGATTTTCTCAATGTACTGGTAATAAAGTTTTTTTTTCTTAACGAAAAAAGATGAATGAGTAGCAGACTTAAATGACTTCTGAATCCCCATATCTTTCCATGACCAAGGCACAGCTGCAGCACAATGAAACCTTTGTTTTAATCATTCCTTCTGAAAGCCAGATGCCAACCCTATTTTAAATGCTTTGTTTTCTTTAAAAGAAATAATTTGAATACTGTTTGTGTATGTATGCAACATTCAGAGTTATTATCTTTCAGGAAGCGTACAATATAAACTTAAATATTTTCTAACAAATTTGAATAATTTGGCTTACAAAGCAGGCTTCTCCTTTATTAGTCCTTCTCTTTTTGCAGGCAGACAGACTGAAATAAATTAGAAGGAATTAAGATGATCTGAAGTTGTCTTCTATGAAACAAAAACAAATATAAAAATCCTCATTTCTACACTGAACATGTGATTCTATATGCAAATTATAGAACTACAGTATATGAAGGAACTTTTCTTGGCATGGAGATTAAGTGATGGACATCTGCTAACTATCTG
>NW_028262913.1:0-4103 GCF_049901715.1 Pseudonaja textilis
GAAGACCCACAGCTGCTAACAAAGCCCCACTCTAGCTCTGGGGATAAAAGGCAGGGGGCGGAGATGAATAGATGTGGCGGACAACTATTCATCTTCCAGATGGATGAACTTGTTACCTCTGGTGAGAGAGAAACTTTTGCCGTGCCTGCCGGCGCTACTAATAAAGGAATCTTTGAATGAACTTCAAAGGGTTTGCCGTGTTTAGGGAGCTGGATCAGGACACCTGCATTCTGCGTATGGTTGATGAAGCCCAGCTGCTGGCATGTCGCCAATCCATGGATCAGGAGTCGGGAATCCCTGAACCACAATATCAATGAATCCTTACAAAATAATCGAAGTGCCTCTGTGTATATGCATGGCCATGTTCACATCTATGTGCATAGAGGATATTTTTGTTTATTCGTTTGAATTTCCCTGCCTCTGTTATCATTTCACATCAAAACAACCTACTGCTTTTCTACAGTTGTTTTTTTTTTTTTTTTTTGTATCTTTTGATAATAAGCTACAGGAAATTTCATTTTACATTGCCCTCTAAGTACTATCTCCCCCCTGAGTAAAAGAAAGGATTTGTGTTGAAGAGACAAAAGACAATACCTTTCATGTGTGCGCAGCACCCTCTGCAACATTATTTAACGTTTTAATGGACAATGAGTGATGAATACACAATTATTATTTCTGCCCTTGATTTTACATCCTGCAGACTGTGGCCATTGACTGCCATTTATCCAAATGGCAAATGTATGCTTTCTTTTATTCTTGTTCTGTAGGAAATAACTGAATCACTGCGACCTTTTTGCAGCTTGGAACATTTCATAATACCTCCCCACAGGTTCAACTCTTACTTTAAAAAAAAAATCACAAAAAAGCAACAACATGACATAATGACACTTGGTTTTAAGAATAAGTCTGTATGAACCACTTCCCAGTCACTGAATGGTTCATTGTCTTGAAGTCTTGCCACGTCTTTCAAATGAGTGTGGGGTTCTGCAATTAAAGCTAACATAGATAAAATTATATATACTCTACAATTTTCATGCTCTAGCAGTTTCAATCGTTATTGTAAAAGTTATACTTATATTAAGAACTTTATAAATGAATCAGCTGACTTGAAAAAAAAAAAAACAGGTCTGATATTCTTGCCCATATATAAAAGAGACGAGCTGGATATTTAAAGTCTCTAATCTTTCCCAAGCATTTCAATACTAATTGAATTTTTTTCCTGCATGGAGCTTGATGATTTGCAAATTCAAACAAATTCCTCCCTTTAGCATGTTTCATGATGTCCACAGCTGATTTTTTTTAAACTAACTTTGCCCAACATTATTTATGTTAATGTATCAAAGAAGCTACATATGTTAAAATTGGACAGCCCTCTCTCAACAGAGAGAGAAGGACACAATACTACCTATCTCCTGTCTACAACACCATCCTTTCCACAGTCCAAGAAGGTTACATACATATCTGCATTCTAATTCAGGTATTTCTGAGAGTACAGATAAACCTCTGAGGATACCTCTTGTATCCTCAGAGAGCTAACAATTGACCTTCAGAGTGCTAATGCAAATCCTTCCATTCTCTACTATTCCCCATTATTCAGTCAGAACTGAAGAAGCTTCTTGGATGAGAAGCAAAATGTTTTCAAAAAAAAACCCAGAATGTCCAGTTGCCTTTTGAAAACAACCTTTGGGACAAGCATGACCTGGATGTTGCAAAAAAAATCCAAAAAGGGATATTTTACCATGTTTGTGGAAGTGTGAAAAAAACCTGAACTCATTTTATAACGTTTTTTCTTTCTTTTTTTTTAAATTTTCTGCATCTTTTTTCCTCTTGCTTTTTTCTTTCTTTTTTTTTCATTTTAATAATATAGTTTCTTATTACTTCCAACATTTCCTAATGCAGTTGTTACTGGTTTTTTTTTTAAAGCATGTACGCATTACAGTTCACAATAGAAATATTTTTATGCAAATGTTTTCCACAGATCTGTGGAAAGGCTGTGAAAATATTCACAGATCCCTCACATCCTTGATATAAACTGTTTCAATTCCTTGCCTCAAAATGATGCTACAGAGCACTGCACAACAGAACAACTAGACACAAGAACAGTTTTCCCCCCGAAAGCCATCACTCTGCTAAACAAATAATTCCCTCAACACTGTTCAACCATTTACAAAGTCCACACTACTATTAGTTAATCTTCTCATCATTCCTTATCACCCATCCCCTCCCACTTGTGACTGTATGACTGTAACTTTGTCGTTTGTATCCTTACGGTCTCTATTGACTGTTTCCTAGTATTATTTGATTGCTTATTGTACCCTATGACTATTATTAAGTGTTGTATTTTTGACTCTTGATGAATGAATCTTTTCTTTTATGTACACTGAGAGCACTTGCACCAAGACAAATTCCTTGTGTGTCCAATCACACCTGGCCAATAAAAGAATTCTATTCTATTCTCCTAGCATTACCTATAGCTCAAAATAGTAAATCCATATGTTATTGCATATTGAGAACAATATCAAGAAATGGCATCTTTCCAAATAATGAATTCATATTAGGAGCAAGGTTTAAATTGGATGTTTTTCTAATTTGTCCCTTTTTCTTTTCAATATAATTATATGTTAAAGTGGTAGCTAAGCAATAGAACCAGACACTGCCAACGTCAAATATTCTGGTGAAGTTTTTCAAACTAACTTGGATAACATTTCAATTACAAGCAAATAATTCCCTCCCCCATCATTTTCTCTTCAACAGATTTTCCCTTCAATTGCGATGAAATGTCAGTTTCTTCACTGAAAACCGAAGACAGGATGAGGTGGGAAAGAGGGGGGAGAAAGGACTGCTTCTCTTCTATGTTTTGCTCAGTTCTATTTAAATCTGCAGAACTAGTTATTTATTACTTCATGGATTGCTTCATCCTGTATGATATGTGACCATAACTACTGAAATTTAAAAAAAAAAAATGTTTTGGCTTCTCTGGAAAGTGCATTGAAACAATAAGAGCTGTAGCAATCTGTCAGTAGACTGATTTCTGCAAATCACACATTTTAATGAAGGAACAAGTCTAATTTAGACATTTAGAAATGATAAGAGTGTTGATAATATTTACTGTGTTTATTCGCTTGAATCTCCCTGCCTCTGTTATCATTTCACATCAAACAACCTACTGCTTTTCTACAGTTGTTTTTTTTTTTGTATCTTTGATAATAAGCTACAGGAAATTTCATTTTACATTGCCGTCTAGTTAATTCTCCCCCTGAGTAAAAGAAAGGATTTGTGTTGAAGAGACAAAAGACAATACTTTCATAGAAAGCAGCACCCTCTGCAACATTATTTAACGTTTAATGGACAATGAGGATGAATACACAATTATTATTTCTGCCCTTGATTTACATCCCGTGACTGTAGGTTATTGACCGCCATTACTATCCAAATGGCAAATGTATGCTTTCTTTTATTCTGTTCTGTAGGAAATAACTGAATCACTGCGACCTTTTTGCAGTTTGGAACATTTCATAATACCTCCCACAGGTTCAACTCCCTACTTTAAAAAAAATCACAAAAAGCAACAAACATGACATAATGACACTTGATTTTAAGAATAAGTCTTGTATGAACCACTTCCCAGTCACTGAATGGTCTATTGTCTTGAAGTCTTCCAAGCCAGCGTCTTTCAAATGGGCGTGGGTTCCACAAATTAGAGCTAGCAAGATAAAATTATATATACTTACAATTTTCATGCTCTAGCAGTTTCAATCGTTATTGTAAAAAGTTATACTATATTAAGAACTTTATAAATGAATCAGTTGACTTGAAAAAAAAAACAAAACAGGTCTGATATTCTTGCTCCATATATAAAAGAGACGAGCTGGATATTTAAAGTTTCTAATCTTCCCAAGCATTTCTCAATACTAATTGAATTTTTTTCCTGCATGGAGCTTGATGATTTGCAAATTCAAAACAAATTCCTCCTTTAGCATGTTTCATGATGTCCATTATTGATTTTTTTAAACTAATTTTGCCCAACATTATATGTTAATGTATCAAAGAAGGCTATGTATGTTAAAATGTGACAGCCTCTCTCAACAGAGAGAGAAGGACAC
>NW_028262913.1:4203-6146 GCF_049901715.1 Pseudonaja textilis
GGATGTTGTCTGAGACTAATAGGTCCGGTAACCCATGTGTTCCGAATAGTTTTCTTAACTGTTTGATGACGGCTTCTGTCGTCGTGGACTGCATGACGCTGACCTCCAACCGATTGGAGTAAGCGTCGACAATTATTAAGAATGTATATCCTTTTGTGGGACTGGCAAAATCTATATGGATCCTCGACCAGGGGCCCCTAGGTGTCTCCCACTCGAGGGTAGGTGCAGGAGGGGGGGTAGGTCTGGACTTCTGGCATTTAGCGCATGTTCCCACCCATGTCTCAATGTCTTTGTCCATCCCTGGCCACCAGACGTAACTCCTGGCCAGGGATTTCATTTTGACGATACCCGGGTGCCCTTCATGTAGCATGCACAGTACTTTTTCCTGCATTCTTTCTGGAATGACAACTCTATCCCCCCACGGTATACATCCCTTCAAGAACGATAGCTCAGTTTGTCGGTCCAATCACAAAAGCGGCAATGCGAGCCAATCACAGTAGCGTTTCAGAACCAATCACCACAGTATTTTTGCAACAATCAGAGAAGGGTATTACAAGTATGTAAATATAGAACACTAACCCTAACCCCAACCCCAACCCTAAACGCTTCTTACCTAACTTTCAGTTTCGATCTTTTAAAGTGGGATGTCTTTTTCTGTCCATCTCTTGCGAGCTTCGGCCTCATGTTTTCCTATTAATATTAATAACGTATTAATAGTAAAGATACAGGATAATAGCCTAAAAAATCCCATTAAAAGAGTTCCCCCCCCTTCTCCCTGTTATTCCTTCCTACACCACAGGATGGTTCTGTTCCGTTTCCCTCAGTAAAGCGGCCGAGAAAAAAAACCCTTTTCCAAAATGCCCTCAAAAAAGGTTTTTGTAAAAAAAAGATGACTTGAGGTACCTGCTTTTCTGTCCCTTAACTAGAACGTTCGAGCTTTTGTAATACCGTATATTAATGTTAGTAATGAGGCGTTTCAATTAATAATAATTCGGAAAAATAAACTGAAACCCAGCGTGGCGAAAAAGTCACCGCCCGTGGAATTTGGGCGGGAAAACTAAAAAGAATGGACGGGAAGTCGGTCGTCATAGAAACGTCCTTCTTCTCGGGCATGGCGGGGGGGAACAGCCGCGCTGACGGACAAGTTCACCGTGCCACAAAAGGACGTTGAGGGGACGTCCTTTTTTCCTTGCTCTTGAGATACAGGATAATAGCCTAAAAAAATCCCATTAAAAGAGTTTTTCCTCCCCTTCTGTTATTCCTTCCTACACCACAGGATGGTTCTGTTCCCTGTTTCCCTCAGTAAAGCGGCCGAGAAAAAAAACCCTTTTCCAAAATGCCCTCAAAAGAGGATTTTTTTAAAAAAAGGTGACTGCGGTACCTGCTTTTCTGTCCCTTAACGAGAGCGTTCGAGCTTTCGTAATACCGTATATTAATAATGTTAATCAGGGTTTCAACTTTGAAACCCAGCGTGGCGAAAAGGTCGCCGCCCGAGGAACTTGGGGGGGAAGACTAAAATGAATGGACGGGAAGTCGGTCGTCATAGAAACGTCCTTCTTCTCAGGCATGGGGGGGTGACGGTGGAACGGCCGCGCTGACGGACAAGTTCACAGTGCCGCAAAAGGACTTAGAAGGACTGACCGGAAGTCCGCCGTGATGGGAAGGTCATTTTTCAAAGTGGGTAGGGGACGGCTGCGGACAAGGGACAGGAAGTTCGCCTTGCCGAGGTGGTGCCGGAGAAAGGAAGTTGGGAGGACGAGTAAGAAGGTCGGACGGGATGTCGGCCATGATGGGGTGGTCATTTTTCAAAGGTACTGGGGCACCGGCGCGGACGACGGACAGGAAGTCGGCCATATTGAGAAGGTCATTTGGAACTTGATCGTCTCAAGGAAGCAACATAGAGGGCAGGGCTTTTTCCCGACGCTCTGCTCTGCGGGCTGCAC
>NW_028262914.1:0-1945 GCF_049901715.1 Pseudonaja textilis
TTAATTTTCAAAGCTCAAAACCAGGAAATCAGCTCCATATGCTAATAGTTAGAATTCAGGATGCTGGTTTTGTTTTTCTCTCTCTCCATAATGCAGCATTCTAAAACCCAGCCTTTTACAGGGTTGAGTAGTGGGCATTCAATCCAGTTTGACACCCCTGCTTTAAAATATATTTGAAGACTGGACTGAGATTTAAAAAAAGGTTTGACATGTTAGTTGCATTTCTAGATGTACATTCTCTCTATCGATGTGGCAAAGTCAGAGGAATTGGAGGGCGGGGTCATAAAAGCCCACGATAAAAATTACATTAAGCACTCAGCACTATGCTGTCATGTATGGAGTCATGAGCGTGGATCTAAGCCCTGCCTGTTTTTAGAGGAATACAGATAGTCCTCAACTTATGGCCACAATTGAGCCCAAAAAATATGTTGCTAAGTGAGACCATTGTTAAATGAGTCTCTCCCCTCCATTTTATGATCTTTCTTGCTACAGTCATTAAGTGAATCACTGCATTTGTTAAGTTAGTAACATGATTGTTAAGTGAATCTGGCTTCCCCATTGACCTTGCATGTCAGAAGGTCGCAAAAGTTGATTACATGACCCTGGGACACTCCAACCATCGTCAATCTGGGCCAGTTGCCAACCGTCTGAATTTGGACTGCTTGATCATGGAGATGCTGCAATGGTCATAAGTGTAAGAATTGCTCGTAAATCATTTTTTTTTTTTACTTCTGTTCCGTTTGCATTCCTTTCATTTCTTCCCTTTTGTTATTGTAAGCCATTCAGAGTAGCCCCGCAGCTAGATAGATGGCAAATAACTTAAACAAAAAACAAATAAAACCAGAGAACAATAGATTATAAGGCGGAATCAGCTGGAAATCAAGTAGGGCATACTACAGCCATGTAAAATGCCACTGTAACTTCAAATGGTCACTAAACAAACTGTTGTAAGTGGAGGGCTACCTGTATTTCTCCATACCTAACAAAGTTGGGATTTTTCTTCTTCTTCCATTTGGGCTTTATAGTGTTTGGGGGAGGATGGTAAGTCGAGGACTATCTTTACAGTGCAACGAGGCACACATCAAAAAAGAACAGGGCTGAAGTCACATGGTTGCCCCCATCATCTTGATTTTTTTGAATTTCCCCTTCAGAGGTCTTTATTATTTTTTAAAATAATATTATTATTTTTAAAAAACTTGAAATAAAATTGCACAAATTTTCCCAATCCTCTTTCTGCCAGTGTACATGTAAGTATTATCCCGCTTCCATTCTTTGTACATGCCTCCCTTCCATCACCTGTTACAAGTGACAATTTTAAACCTTAGGTAGATTTAATCATGCACATTCTCTCTGTAATTAAGTACATGTCAGGAAGGAAGGAAAGAAGGAAGGAAGGAAGGAAGGAAGGAAGGAAGGAAGGAAGGAAGGAAGGAAGGAAGGAAGGAAGGAAGGTCATACATATAGGGGCAATTACCATTAGCCATGTTAGAACCTAGTCTAATAAAGCCAAGTCAACTCAAGTATCCATGCAATCTTGCTTGCAACTGCTGTCTATCAACTGCTACTCCAAGAAGTCATTTCTGTCCCCTAAGACAGGAGTCTCAAACCTTGGCAACTTTAAGCCTGGGGACTTCAACTCCCAGAATTCCCCGGCCAGCTGCTGGCTGGGGAATTCTGGGAGTTGAAGTCCTCCAGGCTTAAAGTTGCCAAGATTGGAGACCCCTGTCCTAAGACCTGAAGATACAGCTCTGTGGAGCTTGATCTTTCTGCCTAAGGTCCCTACTATACCATTGTACCCTTTAAATCTACCCTCTTCTTGGATTGCTTTGCCTTCTGCAAGATTCGGGAGGAAGGCAAAGGGTAAACTATTTATCTTCTTGTAGGTTATGCCATCTTTTACCAAATAATGAAATGAAGGTATAAGACATTCTGAGCACAGAGGATT
>NW_028262914.1:2045-5600 GCF_049901715.1 Pseudonaja textilis
TCCCCCCAAAAGTATGCAGGAAAATTCCCCACCCCGTTTTCCTACCGATTGATCATTCTTTATTTGGGATCACAGGATACCATTTCCAGCTCCATTCTCAGAGGGAGGGAGGGAGGGAGGGAGGAAGAGAGAGAGAGAGAGAGAGAGAGAGAGAGAGAGAGAGAGAGAGACTTTTGGCTTCATGCAAGGAAAGCAGCAGAAGCAGCAGAAGTCTTTCTTTCTTTCCCCCAAATTCCGTCAGGAACGAGTCTTTGTGAGACTTGTTGCGCTGGTGCAGCCTCTTGGAGCAGGATGCTTTGCAGGGTTCCAAAGACTCATTTCTGGCAGAGCTTGGGGGAGAGAAAGACTTTTGCTGCTTTCCTTGCGTGCAGCCAAAAGCAGAAGAAGAAAGAAGCAGAAAGAGCAGCCTGGTGGCCAGGCAAGGTATGTGGGATGAGTGGGGAAAGTTCCCCCCACTTTCTCCTCTCACAACCTCGTGTTGTTCGCCATACAAGCGATGCAAGCCTTATGTTCCCCTGGACCATGTGGGTGACACTGGCGCAGCCTTGTGTTCCCGCACAGCCTGGATTAATTACTTTGGGGGATGTTTGGGGGATGACATTTCTCTGAGGACCACCAAATTTTTTTCACGGACCACCAGTGGTCCCCGGCCCACTGGTTGGCGACCACTGCTCTAGATTACATCTGCTCATTTCTGTTTAGTATATTTTTGTTAAGTGAAAGTTGGAGGCATGGTGTTACAGGAGTCTTGTTCACACCTCAACAGGCATTTCCAGGCTGCTAGGTTGCCCCAACCTGAGTACCACTTAACTTGTGAAAGGCAGGGATGAACGCCATGTCTATCACTCCCAGCAAATGCAACTTCTACCTATCTTTTTCTGTTCTGCATCTACAGGTCCCTTAGTGATGCACTTCATTAGAGCCACATTATACCTCTGACTGATGTTTTCCTTTGGCTAGCTCTTCCCTTGGATGCTTCACACCCAACCTGTCCATTGTGTTCATTTAAGGGGAACATTGCTCTGATTCAACATAAGGCTCCCCCCCCCAAAAAAAAAACCAAGAAAGACATGTGATTCTTTCAATGAGATTTCTCTATTGTTTCTTACCTGCAGACAAAATCTTGCCAAAGTAAAGCAAACTACCAGCCACCATCAAGTAAATCTGGAAACCATTAAGAAGAAGTTGTCTTCACCCTCTTTCTCTCACGCAAACTATCTGACCTGAGTTGTCTCTTGCTCCTCTCGAACGCGTCATCTCCCTCCTGAGAATCCAGCCTACGTCCCAGCAACTCCAATGAGCAATGCTTGGGTACTATGGCACCTTTTCTGCAGCATCACCAGTGGTAAAATTCTCTAAACTGCCGAGTGTATCTTGTTATTTGGTTTCCTTTAGTCCTATAGCTCTTGCAAAAAGGTTTTGTTTCCTTGCATTTCCCGCTGTATCTTTGTTGCTGTGCACAGTTCTCTGCTCACCAGATGAAGAGGGCAGTACAGATTAATTAATTAAACAAATCTATATAGCTACCAAAAGAAACATTGGGCAGCGAACAAAATAAATAAAGCACAATACAATCAAATGAACACTTAAAGCAATGAACAATATTGATGCTCCAATGAGCTTCCGTCTTTGCATGCTTTTATGAAGACTCAAAGGGAGGAAGACAACCATATTTGTAAACACGATGAGTGAGGCAGGGTAGTTGCAGTGGAACAGCCTCACCTGCAAGAACTATTTTAATTTTAAACATTCAGAAAATAGGGATGCAGCTTGAGTGGATGTTTTGACCGGAGGCATTCTTGATAAGCAAGGGCTAATGGTTGGAACCTTGCATGGCATCGGTCGTTAATGGGCTGGAAATGTTTCCATTCTGCTTTGTGGTTCTGTGCTTCTGAGGATTTCAGAAGGTCAGCCTTTCCTCCAAGCAACATGCCTTGTAAGCATTAATTCCCACTGAAGGGTTGAGGTCTGAAAGGATACAGGTAGTCCTTGACTTACAACAGTTCATTTAGTGCCCATTCAAAGTTACAACGGCACTGAAAAAAGTCACTTATGACCATTTTTTCACCCTTGTGACCGTTGCAGCTTCCTCATGGTCAGGCAATCAAAATTCAGACGCTTGGCAATTGGTTCACATTTACGACAGTTGCAGTGTCCTGGTGCCATGTTTTGCAAAATTCTGACAAGCGGTCAATGGGGAAACCCAATTCACTTAACAACCGACTTACTCACTTAACAGCTGCAGTGATTCCTTTAATAACCGTGGCAAGAAAGGTCACAAACTCAACAAATGTCTCACCTAACGAAAAAAAATTGGGTTCAATTCTGGTTGTACGTCAAGGACTGCCCCACGTATAGAGGTCACTGAAAGTTTCTTCTGCATAGCAGGGTTTGTCCAAACTCTGTCCAGACAAACAGAGCAGGATGGATGATTTTCTTCATACCAGGCCACATTATTTGTTAAGAAGCTTTACAAATATAACCTGCTCTGGAGCCGCCAGCTGAGGGCTATAACATTTTGAATAGGCTTTTAAATTCCTTGTCTTAACAACATTTTTATAAGCTCCTTGATTTAGCATATGCACAATAAGCCTGGAAGGAACACTCTGGACAATGCCTCGTTGATGGAATCCCTGTCATTTCTACTTCATTGTGTTTGTTAAGCCTGGATGTCTGTCAGTATATTACTTTGGCATAATACAGATCTGTATCTACTCTGCTTAAAAAAATATATATCTGAAATCATCCCGCAGACATCACAGCTCTCCAGGTTTATCAGTTTGCTGACTGAAATAATTGTTTCATGCGCTTCTTCTTCTTCAGATCTGGCAAGTATAATAAAACAGTTCTTCAAATTTATATGCTGGACAGGCAGCGAGTTGCTTTATCTATTGCTTCAGTTAAATTCTTCTGGTTTGTATCAGATGGTATATTAAAAACTGGGTTTATTAAATGCCATTGGCTTAGACGGTAACTCGCTGAAATGTTTTTAAAAGTAAAGAATATCTGGCATTTTAGAACAGTCCTCATTTTAGCAATAGCCATAGCAATAGCAATACCATTTAGACTTAAATATTGCTCTATGGCACTCTCTAATGGTTTACAGAGTCAGCATATTGCCCCCAATAATCTGGCTCTTCATTTTACCAACCACGGAAGGATGGAAGGCTGAATCAACCCTGAGCTGGTCAGAATAGAACTCCAGGCTGTGAGCAGAGTTAGCCTGCAATACTGCATTCTAACCACTGTGCCACCATGGGTCCAAGACCATTGCCAGGTAAATCTTGGAGTAATAACTAACGGCTAATATTTTGACTATCTTTAGATGAGCCAAAGCACAATCCAGCCAAAGTTAGGAGTTTTCAGGACATAAATGCACGATCATATTCTTCTGGCTGAGATCCAGAGCACTTATAAAAATGACCAACTTTGCTCAGATTAAGTAAGGACTAAACACAGGCTGGAAATGAACTGTCTCTTGAACTTTGGATACAACCCAATTCCAGGTTAATGCAACTTGTCAACCTTTTTGTCGTTCCCCTCACCCCAAGTAAA
>NW_028262915.1:0-12345 GCF_049901715.1 Pseudonaja textilis
GGACTTGTGAGAATGCTAGAAAATATTGGACTAAAATCCGCATGTGGTTGGAAAAAATGACAAAGAGACATATAGATTTGAAACAGGGGCTTTTTTTATTGGGAATCGTACCAGATGTTTATAGTAAAGATTTGAAATACTTGATTGTAAATGTATTGACTGCGGCTAGGATTGTATTTGCAAAAAATTGGAAAAATGAGAAAATTCCATTGCAGGAGGAAGTTATTAAGAAAATATTGAAATGTGCTGAGATGAGTAGATTAACATTTGAAATTAGAGAGCAAGAAGATAAACAATTTTATACAATTTGGGACCTTTTTTATCAATGGCTGGATGATGAAATACAAAAATAGAATATTTAGAATGTTAGGTAATAAGGAATATTATTGACTTTTCTTCTCCCTTTTCTTTTGCTACTTGACATTACATTTATAAAATGTTTTTTTTTCTTTTTTCTTAAGATAGAATTGGTATGATTATATGATTTGTTATAAAATAAATTACTTAAATTATAGTTATCTCATAAGGCATGACTGAATAAAAGTATAGTCAAATCTTTTTTTTTCTTTCAATAATGATATGTGGATATATAAGTTTGAATTGATAATAAGAGTTATTATGTAATGTAATTGTAATTGTGACTACGAAATGAATGCACAAAACTGATGAACCAACCGACACACTGTTTGTATATAAGTATTGAAGAGAGCAGATGTTTTTATGTTTTTGTTTGTTTGTTTGTTAAAAAACCAATAAAATTGTTGTCAAAAAAAAAATGCCCATGGCCTTTTGCCCATGGGATGGATCGGTAGCTGGGGACGGCCCTGCACATTTCATAATGGAACCAATAGAAATGACGATGGGGAAGCATAGAGAGACTTTGTGTTTTATTGTGGCTCCTGGGATGGAGCGCCCCCTAATACTGGGTTTGCCCTGGCTCTGGAAATGGAACCCTCACGTTGATTAGAGGAGAGGGTCATTGCGCATATGTACTGACCAATGCCTAGAAGGGGAGGGGCAATCTCAACCAAAACTCAAGAATCCCACTGAGTTGGCCTCCACTGGCACCGAGAGCCTGAAGGGGGAGGAGAAGATTCTAGAGGAATATTGGGACTTAAAGGAAGTATTCAGTGAAAAGGCCTCGGATGAGCTTCCCCCACATCGCTCAACAGATTTCAGTGTTGAAATTTTACTTGGGGTGAAACTCCCAAAACCAAAACTGTACTTGATGGCACCGCGGGAGCTAGAAGAGCTACAGTCATTTATCGATAAGAATTTTGAATGTGGTTTCATCCAACCTGCTAGACCGCGGGTAGCAGCCCCGGGGTCTAGTATCGTTCCGTGAAAAGAAAGATGGCTCCCTTCATTTATGTGTTGACTACAGAAACCTGAATGCTATTTTAGTGGAGAACGTGTACTCCCTCCCCTTGATGAAGGATATGTTGGCCCACTTGGCCAAAGGGAAAATTTTTACAAAACTCAACTTGAGAGAAGCATTCTACCGAGTTTGAATTAAGGAAGGGGATGAATGGAAAACTGCTTTTAACTGCCCCATGGGTTGTTTCCAATTCAACATTCTTCCATTTGGCCTACAGGGGGGCCCTGCAGTATTCATGCAAATGATCAATCAGGTGTTGCATGAACATCTATACAAAGGGGTGTTGGTTTATCTTGATGATATTCTTATCTACCCGGAGACTTGTGATGAACATGTGAAACTAGTGCGGTCAGTTCTGGAAAAACTTCAAGCTGCTGAGCTGTATGCAAAGTTGTCCAAGTGTGAATTCCACCAGGAAAAAAATTGACTATTTAGGCTATCGCATCTCACATGATGGCATAGAAATGGATCCGGGGAAGGTTCGTGCCATTTTGGAATGGGCCCCACCCCACACCAGGAAACAACTCCAAAGTTTCTTGGGATTTGCTAATTTTTACTGTCAATTTATCCCTGCTTTTATGAAGATTGCAATGCCTATCACAAATCTCCTAAAAACCAAAGGGGAGGTGAAACTGAAGCCTAGTAAACCACTGGAGTGTCAAGCCACTTTTGAGAAGCTGACGTTCCTTTTGTAATCCAAGCCGATGCAAGTGACGTAGCAGTCGGGGCAGTGTTACTACAAGCAAATGAGATGGGGACTCTGCAACCGTGTGCATATACTTCCCGTAAACTAACTAAAACTGAAAGAAGATGGGCCATCTGGGAAAAAGAAGCTTTGGCAGTTCGCTGGGCTCTGTTAACCTGGAGGCATTTCTTAGAAGGGGCAAAACACCCATTTGAGGTGAGGACGGATCATAAAAATTTGGAGGCTTTGAAAACACCTCGGAAGCTGTCTCCCAAGCAAGTTCACTGGGCACAGTATTTAAGTGCTTTAATGTTTTATTGAAGTACATTCCAGGGGGGAAGAACTTCATGGTGGATGCTTTATCTAGATTACCTCAATATAATAGTACTCGCCAAGAAGTATTATGGCCTATTGTCCCAACCAAAGAGTTGGCAGATCCAGTGGTTACCAGAGCCCAGAAGAAGAAGGAGGTTGATTTATCAAATGATTTGACTGCAGGATTGGTTCCTTGCTCACTCAAGTAACTGTACAGTTAGAGATGGATTGGCATGGGTGGGGGCCAAATTACATGTGCCAGCAAAGCTGAGAAACCAAATATTACAGCAAGCTCATGACTCCAAAGCTGCTGGACATTTTGGACTCGTGTAAACCTTACACTTGGTTAAAAGGCAATTTTGGTGGCCTACCTTGAAAAAGGACGTTGAGACTTATGTGGCTAGATGTCCTATCTGTGCCTCAGCCAAATGGCCTCCTAGTAAACCAGCAGGCTTACTACAAAATTTGGCTAGACCAACAGCTCCATGGAAGGAAATTTCTATGGATTTTATAGTGGAATTACCTGAAGGTGCGGGGAATACAGTTATTTGGGTAGTAACCGATTTGTTTTCCAAACAGGTACATTTGTTACCTTGTCCAAAAATCCCATCTGCAAATATGTTGGCTAAACTGTTTATTTTACATATCTACAGGTTACATGGGGTTCCTGAATGCATAATCTCAGACAGGGGTGTCCAGTTTACCTCAAACTTTTGGAAGGAGTTCCTGAAGTTATTGGGTTCCTCCCAGGGCTTAAGCTCTGCCCACCACCCACAAACCAATGGGACTTGTACAAGAACTAACTTGGTATTGGAACAATATCTTCAATGTTGTATAAATTATCAGCAAGATAATTAGGCTGACCTATTGCCATTCACTGAGGTGGCATATAATAATTTGGTACATAGTAGTACTGGGTATACTCCGTTTAAAGTGGCTTTGGGACAAGACTTTGTACCCATACCCAAGCTTCTATGGGAGAAACCTAACATTCAGTCATTAGATGAATGGATAACACAGCTCCAGCTTACCTGGCTGGTTACCTGTAAAGCATTAGATGATGCTCATCAAGCTCATAAAAAATTTGTAGATAAAAAGAGAACTCCACAAAAACCATATCAAGTAGGTGACAAGGTCTTTTTATCTACCAGTGTCAGCCTCAAGATCTCTTTGGGTACCCTAACTGCTATCTATCTTATTTATTTTTCCCATATCTTCTCTACTGCTAGGCTTACTTCTTTCGGCTGTCATTAGCAACGGGGGGGGGGGGTAATTGTGGGGGGGAAGGGAGCTGGAGGTGTTTTGCATTCCTTTACTGTGGACAGAAAAAGGAGGGGGTGTATGATTTCTTCTTTTCAACTTTCCATTTCCTTGCTAGCTTCTATCCCTTTTTGCGCAGCTGCGAAGTCTTATCAAAATATGTCAAGGTCAACTGACAGAGGCCTCATCACCACCTGAAGATGCCCACATGATCATATTCAGAACTTTTAATTGGAAGAGACTTCTGGATTTCGGGGGGTGGGAACAATTCCATTTCTTTGTATGTGTGATCTGCGCGCCAAATTCTCAGTTTCGGAATTCCATTTGTAGCTTCCTTTTCATTCTCCAGTAAAAGGATAACTTTGCTCTGATCCATGGAGTCTGGGTATTTCTTTCTTGGATTTTGAAAGGAGCACACATTGACATTATTCCGAAACTCACCATCAGCCCACCCAGAGAAAACACCAACTTTTCTTCCGAGAGGGTTTCACATCATGTCATCTCCAGCCAGCGACGAAGATGACCAGGGAGCTGCGGGGAGGCAGCCAATGCTGTTACCAGAGATGCCAGCCGCCGACTTGTTAGCTGACCTTACTCTGGAAGAAACTCCAGCTGAGATGCCCAGATGGTCATTAGGAGTTGGATGGAGAGATCCGGAAGACCCCCCCCCCTTCCTGGAATCACTGTAAGTCGAAGAGGTGCGAGGGAACGGCTGTGGCAAGAGGGGGAGGAGATGGAATGCAGGCTGGATCAAGCCGGGAAAAGCTTTAAGGATGCTTCTGAGAAACCCGGCAGGGCTCCAATATATGAGGGGGAAGGGGGAGAGAGTTCAGCCTGGGGAAGTTGGGCTGCCAACACCCCCCTGGCCCAGCACACGCCAGCGCAACAACCAGCCACCGCCCGGGGAGCCCCAGCAGCGGAGGTAATGCCTAGGAGACGCCACCTGCCCTCCTTAGATGTGAAGTTTGGAGGAAATCCCAAGGACTTGGGGTTTTTCCTGGTGCAGGTTGGAAGCTATATGGCAGAATATGAAAGGGAGTTCACCTCTGAAGCAGCCAAAGTAAGATGTGTTACCAGGACCCTGGAGGGGATGGCAGCAGACTGGGTGGTGACTTTGTATAATGATAACTCCCCCCAACTGCGAAGCCTTGATGTTTTCATGACTGCTTTGAGGAGGAGGTTTGAAGACCCTCTGGCGGAGAGAAGGGCCAGGATCAGAATGAAAACCATAGCTCAAGGGGGAAGATCAGTTGCTGACTACACCCAAGAGTTCAGACAGCTGGCATATCGCATCCGAGGCTGGTCCCAGGAGGCTCTAATAGAAGCCTACAAAGATGGCCTAAATGAAGAGGTATACCACATGTGCATCTCCAGAAGGGATCCACATGACTTGCAGTTGTGATACCTGCTAGCGGAAGAAGTGGAAATAGATCTAGCCCAAAGCAGACGCAGAGGAGGCCTCGCATGGAGCAACCTGCTCCCCCCCAGGCTCCAAGAGACCCCTAAACCCCAAAAGGGAGGGATGACAGCAAGGGCCAAATCCACTGCCTGTTTTCGTTGTGGGAAGGAGGGCCACCGGATTGCAGATTGTCGAGTCAAACCGGATCCAAAGAGAGGATGGGGCCCAGGGAGGAAGCCCGAAACCTCCCCAACCAGGCCTCGCGAAACTGGTCTAAAGATAGGGGAGATTGTAGAGGTCGCTCCTCCAGTGGAAAAAGAGCTGGGACCTCTGACTCCCCCCAATGAGAGCGAGACCGACTCAGAAGATAATGTCCCGGTAAGTCCTAACCAGGGCCCCATGACGATCCCAATTAAGTTAAGGGTGCCCACCTCGAGGACCGAGGGGGAAATGCTGGCCTTATTGGACTAGGGGTGCACGAGGTGCCTAATTAGCATGAAAGTAGTCAAGGGCATGAGAATCGGACTGAGAAATTTGAGAACACCCATATCCTTTTGCAAACTGGATGGGTCTGAGGCGGGAGGTTGCCTGCACATTTTATAATGGAACCCCTAGAGATGACCATGGGAACCCACAGTGAGACCCTGTGTTTTATTGTGATCCCCGGGATGGAACAGTCCCTAATCTTGGGATTGCCCTGGCTTTGGAAATGGAATCCCCAAGTGAACTGGAGAGAGGGGTGGATACGGATTCGCACCGATCGGCTTCTGGAAGGGGAGGGGCAAACCCCCCGGGAGGTGAGGAGAAACCCCATCCGAAGCTCCAAAGCCCTGCTGAGACAGCTTCCACAGGGGCCGAGCGCATAGAGGGGGAGGAGAAAATCCCGAAAGAGTACTGGGACTTAAGAGAGGTGTTTAGCGAAGAGGCCTCCGATGAGCTCCCTCCCCATCGGTCAACCGATTGTAGCATTGAATTTCTGCCGGGGGTGACGCTCCTGAAACCGAAGATGTATTCGATGACCCCAAGGGAGTTGGAGGAATTGAGATCGTTTATCGACAAGAACTTGAAACGTGGTTTCATCCAACCTGCCAGACCTCGAGTGGCGGTCCCTGTGTTGTTCTGCGAGAAGAATGATGGCTCCAAACGCTTGGTGGTGGACTATCGAAACCTGAACACGGTGTCTGTGGAGAACGTGTACCCCCTCCCTCTGTTGAAGGACATGCTAGCCCACCTGGCCAAGGGGAAGATTTTCATGAAGTTGGACTTGAGGGAGGCTTACTACCGAATCCGAATTAAAGAGGGAGACGAGTGGAAAACTGCATTCAACTGCCCGATGGGTTGCTTCCAGTTCAATGTTCTCCCATTTGGCCTACAGGGGGCACCAGCCATTTTCATGCAAATGATCAACCAAGTGCTCCACGAACATTTATACAGGGGGGTTTTGGTCTACCTGTACGATATCCTTATCTACACGGAGATTAGAGACGAACATGTGAAATGGGTACGCTTCGTGCTGCACAAACTGCGTGCTGCCAAATTGTACGCCAAATTGTCCAAATGTGAGTTCCATCAAGAAAAAATCGACTACCTGGGATATCGTATCTCACCCAAGGGTCTTGAGATGGACCCGGAGAAGGTACGAGCCATATTGGATTGGGCCCCACCGAGAACCCGTAAACAGCTTCAAAGTTTCCTTGGATTTGCTAACTTTTACCGGCAATTCATCCCGTCTTTTGCTAAAATAGCCATGCCCATCACCAACCTCCTAAAAACAAAGGGGGAAGCGAAGCCAAAGCCCAGCCAGCCATTGAATTGGTCATGGAGTGCCAAGCTGCTTTCGAGAAGCTAAAAAGACTATTTGCTGCAGAACCAGTGCTAAAGCACCCAGACATGGACGCCCCTTTCGTGATCCAGGCTGATGCGAGCGATGTGGCTGTGGGAGCGGTCTTACTTCAGTTAAACGAGAAGGGGACACTACAACCATGTGCCTACACCTCCCGTAAGTTAACTGACACTGAACGGAGATGGGCTGTCTGGGAGAAAGAAGCTTTTGCAGTCTGTTGGGCCCTACTGACTTGGAGGCATTTTCTGGAAGGTGCGAGGCACCCATTTGAGGTATGGACTGACCATAAAAATCTGGAGGCCTTAAAAACACCTCGGAAGTTATCTCCTAAGCAAGTTAGGTGGGCTCAGTATTTCAAGCGATTCAATTTCTCTCTGAAATACATCCCAGGAGGAAAGAATTTTATGGCGGATGCTTTATCTAGAATGCCACAATACAACAGTGTTCGTAAAGAAGTGATAAGTCCGATTGTGCCCACCACACAGCTGGCTGCACCAGTGGTCACCAGAGCGCAAAAGAGGAAACAAGAGGCAGATCTGTCCAATGACTTGATGGAATGATTTAAGGAAGCCTTGAAAACAGATGAGTGGTTCCAGGCGAATGCGAATAACTGCACCGTTAGAGATGGTTTAGCCTGGATGGGTGCAAAGCTGTATGTACCACAAACTTTGAGAAGCCAAGTGTTACAACAGACTCATGACTCCAAGGCAGCTGGCCACTTTGGTTTCGTGAAAACCTTACACCTGGTGAAGCGGCAGTTCTGGTGGCCCTCATTGAAAAAAGACATTGAAACTTATGTAGCAAGCTGCCCAGTCTGCGCCTCAGCCAAGAGACCTCCTGGTAAGCCGGCAGGTCTGTTGCAGAATGTGGCCAGGCCAACTGCCCCTTGGAAGGAAATCTCCATGGACTTTATAGTAGACTTACCTGAGAGTGCTGGGCACACAGTCATTTGGGTGGTGACCGACTTGTTTTCCAAGCAAGCACACTTCATACCCTGCTCCAAGATTCCCTCGGCGAAGTTGTTAGCCAGATTGTTCATTATACATGTCTACAGACTGCAAGGTGTCCCTGAGCGTGTAGTTTTGATCGAGGCGTTCAATTTACCTCGAACTTCTGGAGGGAATTTTTGAAGTTAATAGGCTCCACCCAGGGTTTAAGCTCCGCCCACCACCCCCAAACTAATGGGGCCTGTGAGAGAACAAACAGGGTGTTAGAGCAATATCTCCAGTGTTACATAAATGATCAGCAAGACAACTGGGTGGATCTACTGCCTTTTGTGGAGGTGGCATATAACAATTCTGTCCACAGCAGTACTGGTTTTACCCCTTTCAAAGTGGCTATGGGGCAAGATTTTGTGCCCATACCTGAACTCCCTCATGAAAAACCCAATGTCCAGTCATTGGACAACTGGATATCTCAACTTCAACTCAATTGGCCAGTCGCTCGTAAAGCTCTGGACGAGGCGCACCAATCCCATAAGAAATTTGCGGACAGGAAGAGAGCCCCACAGAAGTCGTATCAAGTAGGCGACAAAGTGTTTCTCTCAACTAAATATCTACAGACCACTCAGAAATCGAAAAAGTTGAGTCCTAAGTATGTGGGACCTTTCCCTATTGAGCGGATTGTGAATCCTGTGATGGTTCAGTTGACTCTACCAAAAACTCATTGTCGCATTCATCCGCTTTTCCAGGTTAGCCTGCTCAAACCCGAACATACCTGTACATTGAGACTGACCCAGACTGATCCCCCCGTGCCATTGTTGATTGAGGGTGAACAACATTTCGAGATTAAAGAGATTTTGGACTCTCGGAAATGGAGGGGCCGTCTCCAATATCTTGTAGCCTGGAAACATTTTCCCCCATCCCATGCTGAGCGGGTGAACATAAAAGACATTAGAGGTCCTGAACTGCTAAAGAACTTTTATGCTAAGTATCCTGATAAACCATAAAAATATATGCAATGCTTAACATATTTTTGTTCTCTCTTACAGGGACTAGTGTCCTTTTTCTAGGGGGATCCGAATGTCAGCCTCAAGATCTCTTCGGCTACCCTAATTGCTATCTATCTCATTTATCTCTCTCATATCCTATCTACTGTATCTTCTCTACTACTAGGCTTAATTCTTTCAGCTGTCATTAGCAATGGGGGGAGGGGTAATTGTAGGGCAGAAGAGAGCTGGAGGTGTTTTGCATTCCTTTACTGTGGGTAAGCAAAAGGAGGGGGTGTATGATTTCTTCTTTTCAACTTTCCATTTCCTTGCTAGCTTCTATCCCTTTTTGCACAGCTGTGAAGTTTTATCAAAATATGTCAACGGACAGAGGCCTCACCTGAAGATGCCCACATGATCATATTCAGAACTTTTAATTGGAAGAGACTTCTGGACTTTGGGGGGTGGGAACAATTCCATTCCTTTGTATATGTGATCTGTGCGCCAAATCCTCAGATTCGGAATTCCATCTGTAGCTTCCACTTTAATTTCCAGTAAAAGAATAACTTTGCTCTGATCTATGGAGTCTGGGTATTTCTTTCTTGGATTTTGAAGGGAGCACACACTGACACCTATATATTGATCTTAATTGCAGCCGATTTTAAAATTGCTTGTGCCTGAAGTGAAATTTCATTTCCTATCTTTTCTAGCATTTATTTGGGGATAAGAGCTCATTAAGAAGCAGAAAGTGACAACTTGTGGACTAGATCGTTGGGTAAATAGAGAGAAAGTTATAAAATGGATGGAAATTTTTATTTTTATTTTCTCGTCATTCCTGTGTTATCGTACAACGTTCCTATAATACACCAAGATTCTTTATATTGTGATGTTTCTTAGTTTTTTAAATAAAGAATGGACTGTAAAGTCTGCAGCTGAGATCTCTCAATCCATTTCTATCTGTCTGTCTGTTTGTCTGTCCGTCCATCCATCCATCCATTAAATTTACTGGCCACCCAACTTATCACAGGGAAACCCTACAAAGATGGCGGTGATGGCCAAAGTGTGGTGGATGGTGCAACCTGATTTCTAGTGACAAGATTTCTGGAGATCTGGTGGCTCTTCCTCTGTTGTGGGGATCTTCTATTTGGGGGGGGGGAGGGACCCCCTGACCTTCCCAATTTCTGGGGCCGAGACTTTCTATACCAAAAAACCTCCAAGGGGTTTGAAGGTGCTGTTGGAACTCCTTTGTTCCTGCTTTATTTGCATCCGTTGTTCAGGGAGGATGTTTCTTCACTGAGGGGGAATATTAACATGGACTTCTTCACCCAGAAGGGGAACCGGGGGGCTGAGTGAGATGGGGTCCTAAGTCCCCTTTCTCAATGCAATTGTAACTTGAATCGGTCACTAAATGAATGGTTGTAAGTCAAGGCTGACCTGTGTATCTCCACTTGTTCAGTTTCTCTTCCAGGAATTTATCTCCTTCCGAGTCTCCATCATCCACTGACTTCTTGGCCAACAGGTTCAACCTCAGGAAACAAACCATGGTTAAGAGGTGCATGTGTGAATGTGGCCCCTGGGGAAGAGACCGGGTTCGGAGGGTTGTATGGATCCCACCGGTGTCAGTTGGGTGGGTGGGGCTTCAATTGGGGGGGGGAGGACTGAGTTCCAGTCCTGCCTGGGGCGCCAAGCCAGCTAGGAGGCTCTGGGCCAGCCGCTCTCTTGGAGCCCCGGGAAAGAGGCAATGGCAACTGCTTCTGAGCAGCCTGGTCAAGATCTCTGGGCTGGCCTCCCCTGGGGGCTTCCGGACCACCTTCCCACCCATCTGGCCGAGGCTGAGGGGCCTATCTGGCTCTGGCTTCCTCCTTGCCGGTCAAGCGGCCTCCAATGAACTGGATTTGGAGAGGGTTTGGCTGGGGGTTTTGCTGTGAGGAGGGGGCATGGACGGGTCCTGCAGGGCCAGGGGGAGGGTCTGCAGGGGGGTCTGCCCCCTCCCTAGTGAGGGCAGGGAGGGAGGGGGGCTGGGGGAGAGGGAGGCAGGGGGAGCCCCCCCAATCTGGTCTGGGCAACTGAGGTGCTGTCAGAAAGCCCGCCTCTGAGGGAGGGGCCCTCCTTGGGATTGGCTGAAAGGGACATGGCTGCGACCTTCTCTGGGTCGACTCCCCCCCCTCTCTCTCCCTCCCTCCTGCCAGGCATTAGGAGGAAGGAAGGAGGGAGAGGCTGCTTCCCAGGGGTTTTTTCCAGGTCCTCTGGGTGGATCTCTCTCCTGCCCGGATCGAGTGGGTACCCATGCAGGCCTCCCAAAGGCCTGGACTCCAGCCCCCATCGTCCTCAGCCCCAGCCGTGCCCTGAGCAGAGGCCCCAAAGGGAGGCCCAGCAGAGGCTCTTCCGTCCCCCAGGGAGGAGCCAGGGGGCTCAGGGGTCCCAGCCAGAGAGCAGCAGCCATGGAGGAGGAGGAGCAGATGGAGGTTTGTGGCTGAAGAGCCTCATTTAGGATCCAGGGTGCTTGGGCAACTCTGCCTGAGCCTGAAGGCTCAGGAAGGGGCCGGATTCACAGGGCATCCCAGGCTTGGCTCCAGGGCGGCTCAGGGTGGCCTCAGAACCAGCTGGGATGGCTCCCCAACCAGGATCTGGGTCTTTAGGGGATATTGAGGGTCAGTCCAATTCACGGTGGCCTGTTTCACTTCTGGTGACCATAAGAAACCACGTTTTCTGCATTCTGCAAGCCAGCCAATGACTGAGGGTCTCTTCAGGGGTCTCTGTTGTTTCCCAAAATGGAGGCAATGCATGGAGAGAGGGTGGTCTGCATGAGTGTTTTTCAAACTTGAAGAGGAATGGACTTCAACTCCCAGAGTTCCCCACCCAATAATGCATGGACTTCATCATGCTGGGCAGTTGGAAAAGTTGGAAAAGAAATCAACAGAAGGAAGCTGGAAACAAAGATTTATGGACACTGACTGTTGAAATTTAATATAAAGGACGTGGGTTGCAATAAACTACTAGACAATTGGATTGGACATAAATATTAAAGAAAGGAAAATAAAAGAAGTAGTGTACAAAAGGGGAGAAATGTGTGTGGAAATAAAATTGGAACAATAAAATAGGAAGGAAATGATGAAAGAAAGCTTGGAGATGTACAGCATTATACTACAAAAATTAGAAATGGTAATGCAGATTAAAGAAGATCAAAGAGAACCAGAGGGGGAGGAGTGAAATAAAGAGGAAACCAGCCCTAAAGAACAAGTGGAACAACATTAAAACAAGAAAAAAAGAATTAAAGTTAAAAATGTGAGTTTTGATGTGATAATTAAAGGGGGAATTGTTTGGAAAATTAAAGAAAGGAAAAGGAAACAGCAGAAGAGGGAATTTCAGAGGAGAAATCAAGAGAGGGAGGGGGATAAAATAAATAATTGGAATAAGAAATGGAGAGAAATTATAAAGGAAAAAGGGGGAATTAAGAGAAAGGACCAGAAAATGATGGGAAGTAGAAAGCAAACAACAATGAAAAAAATTATAGAGTCAGGAGAATGAGAGACAATGG
>NW_028262915.1:12445-49967 GCF_049901715.1 Pseudonaja textilis
ATTGAACACTGAATGGAATAACAGTATGTGATGAAATTGCAAATGTGACAGATAAAAGTAAATATATGTACTGAATATAGAAATGAAATAAGAACCTTAGATAATACTGTAAGACAAGATATGAGAATATTTAAAGAACAATGAAATAAGTTATATGAATTGGAATTGGATAAGTGTAATAAATATAAGAAGATTTGAGAATATTTAAAGGGAAATGGAATAAGTAATAATACAATATGAAATTGAACATGAAAGATGAATATGTAACTGTGGTCATTTTGTATTGAAATGTAAAAACCTGGAACCACGCAGTTTCCCCAGAAAGATGTTTTTTTTTAAATATAAAAATAAAAAAATTATTAAAACAAAGGAAAGGGAGGCAGGGGAACATGGGATATGGGTTTCTGCATCCCCAGGTCTCAAAAAAGAAGGTTGAAAGAGGATTTTGCACATCTGTTTTCCATCTGCAACATGAAGCTCCTGAGTTTGAAAATTGCTGCTTGAAAGAGTTTTCTGAAACCAGGGTTTATATCCTTCCTTCCTCTCCCTTTTTTCTCTTTCCCTCCCTCCCTCCTTCCATGTATTTATCTATCCATTCATATATCTCATTCACTTTCTCCATTCTCCCCCTTTCTTTCTTATTCTTTCTTTGTCCCTTCCTTCCATCTCTCCCTTTCTTTGTCTATCCCTTTTCTTCCTTTTGCTTCCTTTCTCTCTTTTCTTTCTTTCTCTTTTCTTTCTTGTCTCTCTCTTCCTCTCTCATTCCCTCTTTTTGTCTCTTTCCCTCCCTTTCTCTCTCTCTTTCTCCCCTCTCTGTTTCTCTCTGTCTCTCTCTCTGCCTCTTTCCCTATCTTCCCCTCTCCCCCCCACCCCACCCACTGTGTGTGTGTGTGTGTGTGTGTGTGTGTGTGTGTGTGTAAAAGAGAGGCATGGATAAGTCTGACCAGGTCTGGTCTCTTTAAGAAACTCCCCAACTATGAACCTGCTCTTTCAGGGGACACTTTTCCCCAAGCAGGACGAAGCTTCTCTCCAATGGGACCAAAAGGACCTCTAACCAATCATGATTAAAATTCATCTGAATTCAGGCCCTGGTCACCAGAATTCCCTTGTTCTTTGCTAGTTTGGGCACAAGGAGCAAACAAATCTGGAGCTCTTAGTGACACATTCCCCAGCCCTTGTGGGTTTCTCACCAGCTTGAAGGAGATACTAAACCAGAGATGGTTTACAAAATGGAGCAATGCGAGAAGATAAGGGTGACAGTAGGGGATAGCGAAGTGGCTGGGTCCCTATCTTCCCCTCTCTCTCCCCCACTCTGTGAGTGTGTGTGTGTGTGTGTGTGTGTGTGTGTGTGTGTGTGTGTGTATCTCAAAGCCACAGCTGGGCCAAGCCAGCAAGCTCTCCTTGGTGCTCTTCACTAGGTTGGATGGCCTGGAGCAGCTGAGATCCCAGTGAGCATTGCACCACAGGTTCACCTGATCTCCCACTTCTTTGGTGTTGGCTTTACGGAGCCATGGGGTGAGGCCTGGGCTGACATGTGACAGCAGTGCCTTTTCCTGCACTCACTTGTAAGAGTCCAAATAATCTGGCAAAGACACTGGAGTCACTCAGGTAGACCTTCCCCCCTCCACAGTCTTCCTCCTGCAGAAAACGGCCATTCCCTGAGTTAAGAAGGCAAGGAGTTGCACCTCGTCTCACCCAATTCCTAGGACTACCCCAAATGGTCCCAATTCGGCACGGAGAGAGTGGCTCCCCTGGCAATCCCCCTTTCCCTCGATGCTCTGACTTCCCGTGGCCCACCAGTGGCCTGAATGCCAGGTCGGACCACTAGAAGGCCACTTCCCTGCTTCTCAGCAGTGTTCCTGTGCTGGCCACTGCAGGACCCTCCACCTCCTTTCCCAAATCATTCAAAATGACGAAGCCTGTTGCCGAAATGGGTGCGACCGGATGGGTGTGGCAGGGCCATCCAGGGGTGATTGTTCGGGGACCAACAAAGGGGCTGCGATCAGGAGAGGGAAGGGATGGCAGGCAGATGAGCCATGCTCCCTGGTTGTCCCCGCACACCTATGTCCCCCACCGGCACGGCCCAGCAGCTGCAGTGAATCCCAGCTAAATTTCACAGTACCAGAGGACACGTGGAGAGGCTCACATTTTCCTGATTCTGGGAAAGCAAGAGAAGCACAGTGAAAAGTTTGCAACTTCCCCTCCAATAGGGAAACGGGTGGCTAGGGGGGCAGAGACGCAGCCCGCTTGAATCCTGTTTCTCTCTGCCACCCAGAACTGTGCCGGGAAAGACTCTCTTGCTCTCCCAGCAGTAGGAGAACTCGAGCCTCTCCACATGTCTTCCAGTACAGCTAAATGTAGCTCAGGTCCCCACCAGTCTGCATCTCTCCCCACCACCTGGATTCACCACAGCTGCTGGGCCTTCCCTGCTGGGGGTTAGGGCGGCAGGTGGTGGCAGCAAAAGGTAAGTGGGGGGGTAAAAGTGACCGGCAGTGGCAGGTTGGCGACTGAGCTCCAGAGCTTCCAGTGCCTCTTTCACTCAGGGAGATCAGGCAGGGCCACAGCAGAAGGCATGCAGCAATGGCTAGCCTGGCAAGTGTGCAAAAGCAGGTTGCAGGCAATGCTGCACATGCACGATAAGGACTGACTGGGCACAGAGGGGAGGGGTGGGAGAAGAGGGGCAGGGCCAGCCAGTGGTGCGATTTGCTGGTTCTCTGAACTGCGCAGTATCATAACAACCGGTTCTATAGAACTGGACAGAACCAATAGAATCTCACCCCTGGTTCCATCTCTCCAGACTTTTCTATTTAATATAGTCCTTAATAATTTAATAAAATAAAAACATGGCATTTCACATCATTCTGGCATTTTTAGGGAGAGGATCAGGCAATCAGGCTGGTGTTTGGTTCCCACAGTTTCCTCCTGACCTCATTTCCTACTCATTCTCTCACACCCACTCATATGTTTAGCTGCTGTCGGTTGGAACAAGTACGTCAATCATTTTTTAATAAGGTGTCATGTTCAGTATCTGTTGCTGAACAGCTGAATTCCTCTCAATTTTACAGAGGTCTCTTTAGCAATATTTATTGAAAGGGGAGGGAACTACAAGAATTCCAGTCATTCAACAATTCCCCATTTTGAAACATACAGATATCATTTTCTTTGACTCCTGCATACTATCTAAATGGAAATCAAATAAAAGAAACATTAACAATTCTTCCGCTATCATAATGATGCTATATCTCATGTTTTTACATTTGTTCTGGCTGTGAGATGCTCCTTTGTGTTCAGCTCTGGCCTCAGAAGGATAATGTAGCACTTGGGGATGAAGATGCAGCCCAGCAGACCACCACTGGAGGCCAGGATGGAGAAGACCTGCACAGCCACCATGTGTTTCCCTTTGGTGCTGAGGTAGGTGGGCACAAAAGTCACCCAAACACTGCAGAAGACCAGCATGCTGAAGGTGATCAGCTTGGCTTCGTTGAAGGCCCCAGGCAGATTCCTGGCCAGGAAAGCCACTGTGAAGCAGATGGCAGCCAGGAAGCCCATGCAGCTGAGGGTGACATAGAACATGACAACGGCCCCTTCGTTGCATTGCAGGATGATCTCTCCAGGCTGGGAGTGGAGGTCAGCGTCAGGGAAGGGGGGAGAAACTCCCAGCCAGATGGAGCAAATGAGAATTTGGACAGCAGAACAAGAAAGGATGATGGAGTTGGCCAAGCTCTTCCCCAACCATCTCTTCACTCGGTTTCCTGGTTTTGTGGCCAGGAAAGCCAGCACCACTGTGATGGTTTTGGCCAAGAGAGAAGAAACAGCGACCGAGAAGATGATGCTGAAAACCGTTTGTCGGAGAAGGCAGGTGGCTTTCTTTGGTTGACCAATGAAAAGAGAAGAAGACAAGAAGGAAAGCAGGAGGGAGACCAGGAGGATGTAGGAGAGGTCCCGGTTGTTGGCTTTGACAAGGGGAGTTTCTCGGTATTTGATGAAGATGATTAAAACAAGGCTTGTGGTTAGGAACAAGAATAGGGCAAAAGAGACCAGGATGGTGCCCAGAAGTTCTTCATAAGACAGGAAGGTTATCACTTTGGGGATACATTGGACTCTTTCTTTATTTGGGTATTTATCATCTGGACACTTGGTGCATTTTTCTGTATCTGAGGGGGGGAAAAAAACCAACCACATATTTCTTTGTCCTCTGCATTTCAAGATATATTGTACGTTCTTTGGCAAGAAGTGATTATTGAGAGCATTTTCTGGGATGGATTTCTTTATATCTCCAGAGACAGAAAATAAGTGTATCACTTGTTAAAAAATATAGCTATGGTATATTTTTGACAGGCTATGAAATTGAGTGAAGGCTTAGGACTTGAAAGATTTCCTTTGTAATGTTCAGAATATTGATAGGAACCTCCATTACTAAAGGTAAATAATGAATCAATTAATCTTTCTAGAGAAACGTATCTGTCAGGTGTCAATTCTTGTCATACTTGCCTCAGAGGATGCTGGCAGATCAAGTGACTGCTGCAAATAATTTGGAATGGCCATTGGAGCAGTGGTGATATGGGTGCAGCCAGATACAGGCATCACTATCCATGCCACCACATTGTGTATCTCATATATCAGCAATACCTTTTCAGTGTTCCTCAAAGGGAACCCATGTAGACTGCATTGCAATCCTCCATTCGGGAGGTGGACCTAAAACAATTCCTCGTGTTTCAAGGAACTCGGGTGTTCCTAGAGAAGTAAATGTGGAAGGAAGGACACATCCAAGCTAAAAAGAAGAAATATTTTCTCTGGCAGTAGTAAAGCTTGCCCAATCTTCCACTGCCACCTCTCTCTATCCAGCCCTTCCTTCACAGTCTTTTTGCTCTTCTGTTTAGAGAAGAAATGGGGCATTTTGGAAATAAACTGGAAATCAATTATGCTTCAAAATCTTTTTTAATTCACACTTTCATGACAATGCTCTGGATGGATCCAGTTCCACCAGGCCTCCCATTTTCCTCTGGTGTCACCCACCTTTCTGAGTGGAGAAGGTCCCCTCCGGACAATGAATGCAGTCGTAGCAGCAAACTGGCTCTTCTTCTCGAGCCCTCTTGACAAATCCAGGACGACAACTTTCCACACATTCAGATTGAGGAAACGACTGAGCAGAAAAAAAAAACAGGATTGCCAAAGGAAATGTGTTAGGACTCTCCGTCCATGGAAAATGGAGGTAAAAATGGATATTAGGCAAGATATTAGATATTAGCCTCTGGTCTTCACTTAAGTAAAGACAAAATCTCTCACTATTTCCAAATGGTTGGAGATATAACTTCTGGAAGATTCTTCCTTTAGTTCCTCTCTTTTGCTTTTGGCATCTCACATTGCCAAAAAAAGAGGACTTTATTAAATAGAAAAGTCTTGTGAGATGGAACGAATGGTGGGATTCTACTGGTTCTGTCCAGTTCTATAGAAACGGTTGTTATGATTCTGCGCAGTTCAGAGAACCGGCAAATCGCACCACTGACTGGCCCCGCCCCTCTCTGCCTGCCCCTCCCCTCTCTGCCTGCCCCTCCCCTCCGCTCCCAATCAGTCAGTATCATGCATGCACGGCATCGCCTGCAGCCTGCTTTTGCCCACTCGACAGGCCAGCCATTGCTGCATGCCTTCCGCTGTGGCCCTGCCTGATCTCTCTGGGTGAGTGAGGCTCTGCAAGCTCCAGGGCCCAGTCACCTACCTGCCACTGCCAGTCATATTTACCCCCACCCTACCCCACTTGCCTTTTGCTGCCACCACGCACCGCCCTCACCCCCAGCAGGGAAGGCCCAGTATCTGCGGTGAATCCAGGCGGGGGGCGAGATGCAGACTGGTGGGGACCTGAGCTACATTTCGCTGTACTGCAAGAGATGTGGCGAGTCTCGTGTCCTCCTACTGCTGGGAGAGCAAGAGAGTCTTTCCCGGCACAGCTCAGGGTGGCAGAGAGAAACAGGATTCAAGCAGGCTGCTTCTCTGCTGCCCAGAGCCGCCCGTTTCCCCATTGGAGAGGAAGTTGCAAACTTTTCCCTGTGCCGGGAAAGACTCTTTGTTACTTCTTTCATTTCTTGTTTTTGGAATCCAGATAGGCTGAACAGGCGACCCTCCTCCTCCTCCTCCTCCTCCTCCTCCTCCTCCTCCTCCTCCTCCTCCCTCTCCTCCTCCTCTCATAACCAGCAGTTGTGGCAGGGCTGGGAGGGTGCATGCGCATGGGGAGATGCTCCTCAAGCAAATGCCAAAGTACAGCCCACCCAGTCACATGGGCACCAAGCTACACCCATAAATTAAGCCATGCCCACAGAACCGGTTGTTACAAAATTTGAATCCCATCCCTGGATGGAACTGAGAAAAGATTTCAGCATTAAGTGATAACTGGTCGGTTCCTTCTCATGACCCCATTAACACGCATTTCTCCCCTCTTCTTACACCCACAATTTTTAGGTGTGATACCAGAACAATCTTGATAATTTCAGGTGAACTGAAAGCCTTGGAGCTGCTTCCTAGGAGCAGAAGGCCCATTGCTCCATCCCAGGGAGGGTGAAAGGGAGGCATGGAGAGCTCTGGCCAGGTCTGGCCTCCTTAAGAGCCTCCCAGATTATGGAGCTGCCCCTTCAGGGGTCACTTTTCCTCAAGCAGGACGAGAAGAAGCTTCTTTCCCCCAATGGGGCCAAAAGGACCTCCATCCAATCACGATTCAATCCCATCTGATACAGTCCAAGCCTGGATTCAGGCCCCGGTCAGCAGAATTGCCGCCTTCGTTGCTCTTCTGGGCACAAGGAGCAAACAGCCAGAAGCTACTAGGGACACATTCCCCAGCCCTTGTGGGTTTCTCACCCATTTGATGGAGACCCTTAATTGTAAGTGGTCCACAAAATGGAACAATATGGAAGCCTTCCAAGCAGCCTAAGGGAAAAAATCCGGTTTCTACTGCCCAGATTCAATTCTTGGTGAAAATCAACCACCTTTGGGGAATAGCATCAGCCCTCTTGAAATGGGACCTCAGGCTTTGGAAAACGGAGAGAAGACAGCAAAACTTTCTCCTACCTTGTTGAGCACCTTTAACCATGAAAGAACATCTTGGTCGATATAAAGTCTCTGTCTTACAAAATACGCCCGCTGCTCTCTTCTGGGATCATCCCTGGGAAGAACCAAGAAGCCCGAAATGAACAGATCTGCTGCTACCTCTCCATTTGGGTCCATGTAGAGTTTAAGGTCTGAAATATTGACAAACTCATTCTTCTCCAGGAAAGGATGGAACTAGAATGGGAACATGCAACAATTTTAAAAGCAGAAAGCTTTGTTTCTTATCGCAGATGCTTTTTCACATTTGAATCTTTTAGATCTGGGAGGATGGTTCAAGAATGGAGGCAAGACTCAGATAACAACAACAGCTCTTTATTAGTGACTTCAGATCTGAGTGGAACATCCCAGCCGCAGCAGCCCCTTATATAGGGCTGGCTGCGGCTAGGCAGCCAATGAAGGTGATTTGAGTTTGCCGCTCTTGGCTGGGCCAATCGTGGCAGCCCGTTTAGTAGCCAATCGGATCAGTCTGTGGTGACCAATCACGATCTGCTATTCACGGGCCAATCAGAGTTGCAGGCTTTCGAGCCTGCTAGTCCAGAACAGAATCTGTCTTCTGTAGTTACAGATATGCTTTATTACAAAAATAGGTGTTACCACTATCTTACAAGTGAACGAAAAAAGTTCACAAAAAATTGTTGATCATATTTTGACAATATAGATTTTGACAAAATATAGTTGAACAACATAAAAAAGGAGATTTATGAACTCCCTGAAAGCAACAGGTTGCTTATCAGAAACACGGATTTCTGAAGAAGAAAATTGTCAGGGTCATCCTCTCCCAGGAAGCCCAGACAGGAAACCTGAGCTAGGCCCACTTCGCTGTAATGCTGCACTGACAGGATTTGGGGAGTCAGAATGTACAAATCTCCCACTGACCCTTTTTGTTAATGCAGCTGTAGGTGTCCTCTTCTCTGGTTCTTCCCCAGGCAGAATCTCTCCTCCACCCCCCAAAAGTCATTCCCTCCTATCACGGCCCTTTCTAAATGGGTTGTGGGAAAGGGGGGGATATAATTTATGTGCTCTGTACAAGTCATCCTCACATATTATTTCATTTCCTAAATACATTATGGAAATACTGCTGATATAACTCGATCTCAGGAAAGAATAACAAACAATTTTGTGATGTGATCAGAAACCCAGTTAAGTGAGGGGTGGATGGTATGATAATTAAGTGGATAAAAACTGATTTTAAAATGGTACTCAAATAATCTTTAGTTTTTTTAATCTTTGTGATGAAAGTGGGAAGATAGAACATTTTGTCGTTATGTCATCAATTTTTCTATGTTGTTAATATAATAGTGTTGATAAATCGCTATTATACAAGATTGATAACAATTCTCAGGCAAATATATTTTTATGTTATTTAAACATTACCAACTTTCCAGAAAAATATTTCTGATTTCTCCTAGAAACAACTGTATGACTAAAAAGCAGTAGAAAACTATCTGGGTTTTAGGATTTGATAAATTATAGTATCTCATATAAGAACATTAATGATGCACTGGATGAAGGATTGTGCCAAGCTTGATAAGTATATAAGGGAGCCAGTTTGCTCTACTGGTGAAGCCCCCGAAGTAGAAAGCAAGAGGCTGTGAGCTGAAGTCCTGCCTTGGTCATGAAGCAGGCTGGGGGATTTGGGGCCAGTCTCTCAGCCCAACTCAACTCACAGGGTTGTTGTTGTGGGGAAAATGAACACACAACTACTCATTGGTACTCAGCCCCTGTGGCTTCTGCAGGGAAGGGCTTTTAAGGATGGGGGATGAGTTAGTGCACTTAGTGAACTCAAACAAGGCCTCAAAGATCTGGAAATCCAACAAGATGGGGCTGCTCTTCCCAAGAATGTTTATTTGAGCAGCCTTTAGAGCAACGAGATATTTATATCGAATAAACAAACCATAAAAGTCCAAAGAGAAATAACCTCCAAGAGCTGCAATGGAGTTCCCAGAGCTGTTTCAGGGGGCCGATACAAAGAAAGAGCGCCTGAGCTGAGACTGGGGCCCTGTGGACAAGGGGCCACTCAAACTGCAGCTCACGGCCTTCTATGCTGCATATCCTATCAGGACTCAGGGATTCAATTTGTGACGCCTCTCCTAATAAAATATCCGGGAAATTCAGAACTCTTTTATGTGCAACTGCAGTTCTCAGATCAATAGGAAGGAGTTTCTCTGAATGGGGCCAAATTCTGTTCTGCTGTAATGCAAAATTATGTATTTATTTATTTAGGACATTTATATTGCCACATATTCGCACATGACTCAGCACTAGGCAGACTCTAACTGCCCATTGACTGTTGTTTATTTTTATTTTTCTCCATTATTACTATTATTAATTGTAATGCTGGTCTCTGACTGTACCAAAAGTGGACTGGATGAAGGAGGAAGCTGTGTTGGAGACATTTGCCATCTTGAGTTATTTGTAAATAAAAATAACTCAAAAATAACTTGTTTATGAAAACAATCTCAAAATTGTACTTGACTGCAACCTGAAACTGAGTCTTGAGAGAAGACAAGGAGGAGATTATGAGAGCAGCTTCTCCAACTTGCAACATCTCTCAGTTGGACAAGGGAGGATTCAACACTCTTCCAATGACTTAAAGAGGTGCTGGGAGTTACGACCCTCCCCTCTCCTAGGAAAAGGAAATATTTTAGGATATATTAAAAAGGGAGAATATATTTCCCCTTAAAAGGAAAGTAGAAACTCAAGAGAGCCTGAAACTCAGCCCCCCTCCCACCTTTGCTAATGGTCCGTTACTCTGGCCTAGGCCACTCTATTTTACATAACAAAGATCTACCCCAGGTAAAGCTATATGGGAATTGCCCAAAGCCATCACCATCATCCAGCGAGGCTCAACCAAGCCTTGGACTCAGGACAGCCTACAGAGTTGGCCCTGCATGGCCCCATGGGAGTCTGACAACCAATCAGAATACAAGCTCAAATATAAATCCCAACAGAGGGTATCAAACAGTTGCACTCTCAGCATCTCAGCCCTTCTTTCCTCAACCAAGGCATGTGCTCCTGTCCACCATTAAACCATCTTCCAAGCAGTCACCATGTTTCCAGCATCTTTCTTCCCCACTTGGACCTGAACCCAGAAGGAGATTTCTTCCAACAGAGGCTAGACAGAAACTTCAGATCTGCTCCCTGTTATTCCGGAGCATCAGACAGGAGCAATTAGATTGTACAAATCTCTTGACCTTTTGCAGCACAAGAAGGTTGAGATGTTCCCCTCCTTCTCCTTTGGGTTCCTTCTCCAAAGGATCTCAGATGAATGGATTCCTATTGGGACCCCCCATACCTGCCATGGCTGAAGCCTCGGAAGCCCCAACCTCTTTTCTCCCTCCTTCCTTCCCCTCCTCGATCTGGAGGAATAAGCAGCATTCATGGCCTGGGCCAAAGTCTGAATTATACTGTACAGATGAGGGTCATTTATGATCCGTTTCCTGTTCCTTTTCTCCTGGGTCTCCAGTGGGGCTTTCTGGGTGCATCTTCTGCGGCCTTTGATAGAAAAGACGTGCTTGGAAAGGGAACAGTGGAAATAATGCTCTTGAAATGGATCTTCCACAAAGAAATGGGGTTCAAAGGCAGCATTTGTTGGCCTTTTTTTCCCCAGATAACCAAAATTCAAAATACTATGAGAGGTATGTGCTTCTCTATTGGATACGCTGCAAAACTTGTGAGGATCCAGACTTTCCCTTCAATGGGTCCTGGCAAACGCTTAAGTGCTTCATGGAAAGGAAGAATTCTGTCCCCGATGGGAATATATTCTATGAAGTGGACAAAGACATTGACTTGTCTCCACTTAGAGAGGGCCTCCCTGAGGGGTGCTGTTTGTCCAGTTGTTGTGAATCGTTGTGATATAACCACACAAATTCCATTCCTGACAAGCATCGGAGGGAAAGTCCTCATGAAATTATCTCCATTTTCTGTGTCTGAAGCAAAGAGGCCAATCAGGGTCCATCTGAATTGGAGGAGGAGCTGGACAATTGCTGGGTAGTGGAATCCTTCTTTGGGGAGCAATGGGTGGAAAAAGGGGAATCTCCTTTTATCACTCAGAGCCTCTGAAGGAAATCTATCAGAGATCTGAAAAAGTAATGAAGAATAATGTTGAATGTAGACATTTACATACTCGTAATACTATGTTCCGATTGGAAAACCACTACCACCTAGCGATTGGTGGTTAACAACTCATATTGATTGGCTGCCTAAACGGCAGGAGGTTTAAAATGATACCATTGGTTGTGAGCTGAGAGCAGCCGCTATAAAAGAGGCTGCCGCGGCTCAAGTTTAGTTGAAGTTACTGACAGTTAATAAAGAGCTGAATTCAACTCTGGTCTCGAGTCTACTTCGTTCTGGCGACAGAACAAATAATATGTTATAATGTGGTCCAGATCAACTCCAAAGCATTAGTTTTTGACAAACCCAATTTTGTTCTGATGAACATATCAGAATAATTTGTTCCTTAGTCACAGTTTAAATATTTTAGACAGTTAAATATTTAACAAGATTGTATATAAAAATGGAACGCACAATCATATTAAATAAAAAACAATTAAAAATGCAAGGTGAATTTCTGTGTCACCCCTACAATTCCAACTATTAGATTCAAATTAGCAGATGTCAAATACAATGTTTGGATCTAAGATATAGGGCAGTTTTATATGCTATTTCTGAGTACTGAAACCTCTTTCTCAGCTTCTATATCCCAAATTCTTTGTGGAACAATTTTTCAGCTTCTTCTCCAGATGACTAAGAGACCGCAACTCCTAACACAAATTGTCAGTTTTACAATCCAATAAGTCTTTAAGTGAAATTTTGCCTGTTTTGGGACTCGCTTTAATTTTAAACCAATAATTATATACCCTGAATTTATACAAAGTAGAAATGTTATAAATTCATAACTTACTGTATCTCTGAGGGCTGGAGCTGAACTCCTTTTATCCACCCCAAAGATCCTCTTCAGATCCTGTGATCTCAATAATTTTTTATACATAGACAGGACTCTTGCCAACTTGATTCCAATTGGATAAGGCAGATATTATTGATATGTCAAAATGAACATAGTAATGGAGGACCTCAAAAGCTGGATAGTTTTTCAATAATTGAATATTCAGTACAATATCCTCTACTGGGACCTACAGGGTCTTTAATGGTCAACTTGGAGATGAACATAATAGGCTAAGACATAGTTGTTATGTTCCCTAATATTCTGAAAAGCTGCTCTTGAATTCTATGAAGATATTGGATCGGTTGTTCATCTCCACCACCCCACTCACCCTAGATTGAGAAAAACACACACAAACCTGTGGGATTTTGTAGGTGCCGCCTAATGTTGACATCTGGATGGAGATGTCCCTGAGAACTTCATCAATCAGAGCCAGGAGGTTCTCCTTCCTCCCACAGCGGTAGTTGGGGACATTGGCTTCTCCAGTGGAAAGAATGTCCAGCAAGGCATCTGAAGTGTGTAAGGTGCTCAAATGGTTTTCATGGATGGTGTAGCCCAGGGTGAGATTGTGCAGGAGCTGGGAATTCTTTTGGACCATTTGAACAGCAAAAATTGATCTTAGGGTATGTGCTAGATCAGAACTCTCCCTATTGTAAAAACAATATTCATGTTATTATATTCAATAGCAACAACAAATATTTTTAAAATATATAATCCTTCACAAACCTACTAAGCCTTAGGCCAACATTGATCCAAATGGAATGATCAATTATGCAAATGAGAGAGGCAACTACAATTGTTTCAATTGCTACTTAAACAAAGGTCATTATTCAAGTGATGAACTCAGGAATGAAACGAAAAAGGAAAATCATCTGGATTTCATTCAGGTCCTTTTAAAACTCCATCTTTGGATTTTACTCTCTTCCACAAAGTAAGGCAAAAGAGGGAAGCCGTGGAAATAACAATCATTCAGGAAATTAGACAGGTCCTGAGGTACAAAATAAGTGAAATATGAAGAAAAGGAGAGTGTTAGAATTGCACATGGAGGGAGTGCAACTCCATCACCCTGCATGACTTACGAAGAAGGTATGGAAGGAGGGCTGTTGAAAGGCAACATTATAGGTGACACATATATTTCAGTTGTGACCACACCAATGAGATGGTCTCCAGGCCTGTAAAAGCTCCATGGATTGTAGCCATCCTGGTGCTCCAAACTCAATGGGCATTTTCTTCTCAGCTTCCCACAGACTGATGGGGACACCAGCAGCAGCAGAAGCAGGAGGTCCATCATTCATGGCATTAATCAATCCACTTCCTGTTTCTAAGACAAACAACAGGAACAGCTGGAAAAATGCAAAGACTCTGAGAAGTGCCAGTGGCTTTCCTGATCTAAGCAGAGAATCACTCAGTTTCATCTGCAAAGGAGAGAAAGGTGCAATCAAGAGCAGAGCCTGTACCTGTCCCAAAACTTAGTCCCAGAGAGCTTCACCAAGGAATTTATCCTTTTCTGATATAAGATCCTTTGCATGTGGCTTCGGTCTGATGCCTGCATCAAAGTCAAAAACTGGAGATATAGCATCACAGGTCTCAAAGGCCCAGATGGTCATAATTACAGCAAGAAGCAACTTCTCCTCTTGGGATCCTGAACTTTTTCTGGGCTCCATCTGCAGAAGAGTGGCTGGAATAAAACATGTTAGTAAAAATTACACATAAACCCCTAGGATCATTGTTCTCTTGTCGTTGTGGTCCTTCCTTCCTGTCAGGGCAAGTCCAGAAAGTGATGCTGGAGAAGAGAATTCAGCACCCCGGGAATTGATTTCTTCTGTCCTTCAACATGGCCTCTTGTCTCCAGAGATTGCTGGGGAAAGTCACTCAGAGCTATGGAGTTTGGTGCCACTTCAAGTTAATGCCATTTAACTCTAGTGTTGCCTGTCTTCTAATGACAATCGGCACCCTTGATCTCTGCCCAAGGTTAAGAGTAGACCCTGTTTGGAATTCTCTTTTATGTCATAATCCCATATATTGATCTTAATTGCAGTCGGTTTTAAAATTGCTTGTGCCTGAAGTGAAATTTCATTTCCCATCTTTTCTAGCAATATTAATCTTGAGATAAAAGCTCATTAAGAAACAGGAAAGTGATAACTTGTGGACTAGATCCTTGGGTAAATAGGGAGAAAATTATAGAATGGATGGAATTTTTTATTTTTATTTTCTTGTCATTCCTGTGTTATCTTACCATGTTCCTATAATACACCAAGATTCTTTATATTTTGATTTTTCTTATTTTTTTAAATAAAGAATGGACTGTAAGTTCTGCAGCTGCGATCTATCCATCCCTATCTTTCTTTTTTTTTCTTTCTTTCTTTCTTTCTTTCTTTCTTTCTTTCAATCTATCTCTCTATCTATTTATCCATCCATAACTATCTCAATCATCTATCTATATGTACCTATCGACATCTATCTGTCTGTCTGTCTATCTATCTATCTATCTATCTATCTATCTATCTATCTATCTATCTATCTATCTACCATGTTTCTCACAAAATAAGCCTGGGCCTTATTTTTAATGACCCCCGAAAAAACGGCTAGGCTGTCTTTTCGGGGGTGACTTAATTTCCTCCCCCACCTAGAGCGGCCCATACGCATGTACCTCTCCACAAGTCTGTTTCTAGCGACCGCCGAAAGCTCCCCAAAGGCAAAGTCCCCAGACGCTTGGGGGCGAGGCATGGCTGCCCGTGTCTTCTCACCATTAGGCAGTGTCTTTTGGGCGATGGAAGCTCCCCAAGGGCAATCACCAGCCACTTCGATCGGCCGGTAGAAGCGGCCTCAGGGCTTCCATCGCCCGAAAGATACTGCCTAATGGCGAGGGGACATGGGCAGCCAAGACACGCCCTGAAGGGGCTGGGGACTCTGCCTTCGGGGAGCTTTCATCGGACAATAGAAGCGGCCTCATGGCAAGGGGAGTATGTGTGTGCGCTCACCCCAAGGCCGCTTCTACTGGCCGATCGAAGTGGCTAGTGATTGCCCTTGGGGAACTTCCATCACCCAAAAGACACTGCCTAATGATGGTGGAACTGGGGGCTGAGTGAGGAGGGGAACTGAAGGGACAGGCAGGCCCACCGTGGCAGGGAGGAGCAGAGGAAGGCCCGTATCCCAGGTCCTCCGCTTGGAAGTTCTCCCCCTGAACCTCCCTCAGATTCTGCTCTCAGGGCCTGCAGACCAGATCCTGGGTGGCTCCGGGTTCAAGCTGTGGCTTTTCAGGGCCAGGTTGAGGTGCGATGAGACTCTCTTCTTCTCCAGGAGGTTTCCAGCCGTGTCTGACCGAAGCCGGGTGAGGCCCAGAGGGGAGTGTGGTAATATATTTTATTCTGCAAGTCCTCGTATAGCTTTGTATAAGATCTGGGGACTTCACAAACGCTCCTCATGAGGGCAGTAGTGTCTTTATGATGGGAGTTTGATCCTGTTTGGGTCTGCAAAGCTTAGATGGGCCAGGAATATCGGTCAGAGTTCACAGTACCCAGCCGAGCCATTCCCATGAGACTTTTGGTGCCTGGATATTCTCACGGGAACTTTATCACCTTGCTGAGGCCCGGCTGAGATAATACTGCTGAGGTAATGTTGAGGTCATTGTTTTGATTTTGTACTTGCATTTTCTTAAATAAATACTGCTACCCGAGTTCTCTCGGGGCTGGCATTTGCTCAGACGTTTCCCTGCGTCTCTCATTTCAAATGTCAGACCACCACAAGTGGTGACCCCGACGTGATAGTTTGGAAGGCTATACGTTTCGGCGTGATAGCTTGAAAGCTATACGTTTCCCGCATCCTATACTCATCGTCGCGGACGTCGACTGGGCCCTCATCTTCTTCGCTGGACGGAGACAGATTCTTTTCGTGAGTATGGGAGGAGGTCTCTCGAAAGCTCAGACAAAGCACCTCAGGGAATTGAGAGAGATCACTGGGAATAGTTTTAAGTTTGGAGTTCATAGTAGAGGACATGCAGTAGGAAAGAAAGAAATTGAGGACTTATTACAGTATGTTTGGAAACATATTCCGTGTTATCCAGAGGGAGGTAGTATTAAAGTAGAGTCCTGGAAAAACATAGGGAAATTTTTGCACGAGGAGCCTCGTGCCCCTTCTTCAATTTTGTTAACCTGGAGGGTGCTTATGGAAGCGTTAGCTACTCATGAACAACCGCTCCTAGCACCCCCCGAAGAAGGTTTGCCGCCTTACCATGCGGTACGTATATTGCCACTAAAACACCCCCTATCTTTGAATAAATAAAAAAGGAGGGAATGTGGTAATATATTTTATTCTGCAAGTCCTCGTATAGCTTTGTATAAGATCTGGGGACTTCACAAACGCTCCTCATGAGGGCAGTAGTGTCTTTATGATGGGAGTTTGATCCTGTTTGGGTCTGCAAAGCTTAGATGGGCCAGGAATATCGGTCGGAGTTCACAGTACCCAGCCGAGCCATTCCCATGAGACTTTTGGTGCCTGGATATTCTCACGGGAACTTTATCACCTTGCTGAGGCCCGGCTGAGATAATACTGCTGAGGTAATGTTGAGGTCATTGTTTTGATTTTGTACTTGCATTTTCTTAAATAAATACTGCTACCCGAGTTCTCTCGGGGCTGGCATTTGCTCAGACGTTTCCCTGCGTCTCTCATTTCAAATGTCAGACCACCACAGGGGAGGAAGCCCCTCCTGTGTCAGGAATGAGCCCACCTGTCAGCCTTCAAGATGATTCCTCCTGCATCTTATGTGCTGCCTTATTTCTTCCTTACTTTGCATCTTTCTTACTGCTCCATCTTTCGGCTGTCATTAGCAACGGGGGGAGGGGGGAATTGGAAGGGAAGAAAGCTGGAGGTGTTACATTCCTGTAAATGGGAAGGAGGGGGGGGGAAGTATACATTCCTCTTTTTAAGTTTCTATTTCCATGCCTACTTTTTCTATCCTCTGCTCAGCTGCGAAGTTTTATCAAAATATGTCAAGGTCAACGGACAGAGGCCTCATCACCACCTGAAGATGCCCACATGATCATATGCAGAACTTTTAATTGGAAGAGTCTTTTGAACTCTGGGGGGTGGGAACAATTCCATCCCTTTGTATATGTGATCTGCGCACCAAAATCTTTAGATTCAGAATCTTCTCTGTAGCTTCCACTTTGAAATTTAGTAAAAGAAGACCTTTGCTCTAACCATTGGAGTCTGAGTGTTTCTTTCTTGGATTTTGAATGGAGCACAGACTGACAAGGGGGGCCTTCAAGGTACTGGCCCTGCTTGCTCACCCCATTGACTGTTGCACCACTCCAGAGCCGGTGCCTCGAATGTGGTCGCGGCGGCTTTACTCTAATTTCCCCAATGTGCTGCCATATTCGAGGCACCGGTTTCAGAGTAGTGCAACAGTCAATGGGGTGAGCCTGCGGGGCTTGCACCTCAAACACCCCCCCCACCATCTCTTAGCAGCAGGAGGATGCCGCAATGGCCGTAAGGGTCATAAGTCACTTGGTTCAGTGCCGCTGTAGCTTCTCATGGTTGTAAGTCGAGGGCTGCATCTTTCATGAAACGATCGGTTCCTCTGGATCGAAACAAAAGCTCCCTTCCTCAACCTGAATGAGTTCACCTCAAGAAAGGTGGGGAACCTCTCGTACCATCTCCAAGATTTTAGGGCCTCTCCAGACGAGTGTTAAATCCCATCCTGAACTTTGGATCGCTTTCACTTGCTTGGTCTTGCCCAGTCACCTGGGGCTTGAGACCGTGTGGCTCCAGGTGTTTCTCTGGATACACCTCAGTCTCCTTTGCCCTCTCACTTTCTTCCCCTTCTCAGATAAGTGGCTGACATGCTGGAAGGCCAAACATGGTCCCTGGCAGGTTCATCTCAACGGTAAAGGACTTTTCCTGTAACCCGTTTACCGCTAACCCAGGAGAATTGTAGATCTTCTGAGAATGGGATGAAAAGAGAGAGTCTGCTTTGCAAGAGTGGAACCTCCCACTCCAATGTTGTCCTCTCTGTAGCCTGGTGACTTGTCTTGGGAACGGGGAAGACTCCTCTGGCTGCCATTTTGAGAGGGGGCCCAAAGCAGATCCCCTCCCCCAGATTCAAATGGGCCCCTAGACTCAAAAGGTTGCCTCAATCGGGCTCTCCCTTTCCTCGCCTTCCTTCTGATGTGCGACTCACATGGAGCTTTGCTTTCTCTGTCTCCCAAGTGCAAAGAGCTGATGAGCCCAGTGAAGAAGTCCCTGAAGCATCTGGATGAGCCAGAAAAAAAGCCATTAGAGAGGAAGAGCAGCTGGAGCAAAGTCGGAGTTGCCTGCTCAAGGTAGGAGACCACATGGCTGAATGTTTGAAAATCCACCCTGAACAGGAAGTTCTTGAAGAATGGAGGCGGTGATTTGCCTGCCCACCAATTCTGCAATCTCTCTCTCTCCCTCCCTCCCTCCTCCCTCCCTCTCTCTTGTCCAGATGTTGCAGTCAGATTTGCGAGTCAGGAGTCCTTTTGAGTTTGGAGGTCTAGGGGAAGAAGAGGCAGAACCTGGGGATGGAGTTAAAAGAGGAATCACCTAGAATTTCTACATAGCCACAGGCAAACAGTCCAACTCCCCTTGAATACTGGCTGCAATGCCTCAAATGAGATGCCGTCTCCAATTGTTGAATTCCCCTATGTGGAATTATGTTGTTAAATATGAGTGTTAAAAACAGAATCCATATTTTAGTCCAAACCCCTAGAAAACCACAACACCGACATTTGCAGTAGTCCAGAAAAGTAGCAGACCGGTCATGCCATGCTCGCATCAGACTCTGCAGACTTTATCTTGGGAGTCTTCATCACTCAAGTTTGAAGTAAGACATTTTTGTGTAAGAGGGAACTTTTGGGCCCCAGAAGAAAGCATCTCTCCATCACTGCTTCTTTGGGGCATCTCTTTCCTCCGGCATGAAAAGTCTGGGCTTCTGGCCCAGCTCCTAAAAAGAGAACATTAAAATAGCTGTTCACCTCCTTTCAGGAATCTATGGGTATTTGCCTCCAAGTTTACTGAATTTAACACCAAGAAAGTACATAAGTTGTACAAGATGACTAGCAAAAAGCAAGCCCGGGAACAGAAGGTAAGAACAGAGGGGTGTCTGTGTGTCTGTGTGTGTGTGTGTTGTGTGTTGTGGCTGTGTGGTAGAATGAAAGGGATACAAATATAAATAAAGAGAAGGAAGGAAAGGGAACATTTTGTGCAAAAGAAAACCTCAGGAACGAGAGGAATTCTGGTTGAGACTTTTAGGTGGGACTGTGCTCTTTCCTCTTTCTTTCTTTCTTTCTTTCTTTCTTTCTTTCTTTCTTTCTTTCTTTCTTTCTTTCTTTCTTTCTTTCTTTCTCTCTCTCTCTCTCTCTCTCTCTCTCTCTCTTTCTTTCTTTCTTTCTTTCTTTCTTTCTTTCTTTCTTTCTTTTTTTCTCGTGGCTCTGCCATTGCAGTGTTAAGAGCCAGGCATTGGGTTGTAGAAGAGACGAGGAGGAATCCTATCTTTAGGAGAGGGAAGACTGTACATGCTCAGGAGACATAGGTTGGGGATCAAAGCCGTGGAGTCTTCTGGACACTCCTTGATGGGATTGGAATTCTCAGTGAGTCTCCAGCTCCTTTTGCTGGACTTGGCCCTTTATTAACCAATCAGAATAGAGCTGGAAGGGACCTTAGAGATCTTCTAGTCCAACCCTCTTCTCAAGCAGGAGTAGGATTCTACTGGTTCGGACCGGTTCTATAGAACTGGTTGTTATGAATCTGCACAGTTCGGAGAGCTGGCAAATCGTGCCCCTGGCTGGCCCCGCCCCTCTCCACCCGCCCCTCCCAGTCAGTCTTTATTGTGCCTGCCCGACATCACTGACTGCGTCCTTCCCCACCCAGTCACTCCTGAAGGCATCTTTTCAGGTTCTTTTTCCCTTCCCGATGATCAGCTGTGCCGGGATCCCCCTCGCTGTCTTACTGCTTTGCCCAGGACGCTTCCCTGAGGCCCAGGAGGCAAAAGGAGTTGCGGGATGTGTATGTATGCTGCGCACCCCACCCTGTGCTCCATTTTGGGCCTTCTTGGGCCCCAGGGAAGACTTTGGGGAGCAAAAACACCCCCCAGGAGGCTTCCCTGAGGTCCAGGAGGCCCAAAAACAAGGGGGGTGCTGCAAAAAAGAAGAAGCCATGTCCACCCAGCCACGCCCACAGAACTGGTTGTTAAAACAATTGAATCCCACCCCTGCCCTATACCATGTCAGACAAGTGGCTGTCCAATCCCCATTGATGGACTTACACCCTCTTCTTCTTCAAGTTGCCTGCTGAATGCAACTGTGGGGGTCCCTGGGGTGCCAAAAGGGGCTGGCCTAGCAAACGTTGATGATGAAGACACTTTGGGCCACAAATGAGGAGGTGGGTGGAAGAAAGCCTGAAAGCTTTCACTTTTCTTTCTGTTTGTTTTCATCCTTTCCTCTAGAAGATGCCCTCCAATATTCTCCAGTCATCTCTCTCCTCCCCAGCTCTGGTTAATAAGACCCAAATTATTGTTACTGTTCACCTTTTGAGTTTTCTGACAATGTTTACAGAAGAAGAAGGAAGAGGCAATGAGTGGCAAGCGGCTTCGTCCAGAAACTCCTGGGCCCAGCCGAGATATTCCAAGATATTCCGATATCTCCTGTTTCCTCACACTTCCCAGATGCATGGACACCCACAAGAGAACCACCCACAGCCAAAGAGAAGACATTGCAGCCATGAAGGTGAGCGGTTATCAGGCCCGGCCCAGATTGGACCTTCAGGAAAGAAAGACTCATCTCCATTTGCAGTTGAGCTGCATCTAGTAAAAGATATGCTTTCACTAAAGTCAAGTGGTCAGAGCGAAAGCAAAGCTAGATCTGAGGATTCCTGCATAAAACCCGGTAATCTTCCCTTTTTTCTCTCTGGCCATCTACAATCATGTCCCCTGAAGGCCAATCATGCAGATAAGGAAGAAAAGTATTTATTTTAAAATATTTGAGGGAGGAAGCAGGGGAATCCCATCTCTTTGCTCACTCACGCCAGACCAACGCAACACTCTTGTATCATAACAAGCAAACATCTGCATCCAGTGGCTACACCATTACGTCTCCTTGCTGAATGGGTGTTGCCCACCATGAAACTGGGATGAAAAGGGCAGAGTTGGACCATGAAAATTAAGCAAATGAACTTGGATTGTTCTTGGTATAAACAAGTGATGGATTTTTCCAAGAAGTTCTAGCTTTGTGGTCTTTGGAGCCATCCAAGGAATAAGGCGGAAAGACAAGAGGCAGCTGATAGAAAAAAGCAAAAGGGCCTAGAACGGCAAAATGACTATAGGTGAGATTTAGTATGTGTTAAGTTTAATGCACATTCCAAAAAAATAAAATATGAGTGGACCGATGATAAGATTGATGTCCATGCTTGAAGCAAAAAAACCCCAAGGCTTTGTGTATATCTGGATGTCCTTCGGGTGTTGTGATGGTCAGATAGGGCTCACAGTTTAGGAGCAGACTGAGCTCACTTTCAAAGGTTCCCCTAAAATTTGCGTGTTGTCAATATACACGGCAAACACACCCTCACAATATGTCCCCTTCCCAAGAATGGGGACAGACCCACCATGGTGCACTCAAAATAGAAAGGGATCAGGATACGTTTTAGGATGGGAGACTTCTCCTGTGGCCCCTGGACCTAAACCCAAGACAATGTTTCAGAGATTCCTTAGCTCAGGTGTTGTACAAAGAAAAACAGGGGCAGTTGGGCCTAAAGAAGGTGCATCCTGTAAAATGGTGTTTCCAGAACCTTCCATCTCTGCCTTCATTCCTCAAATGAAACAATGGCATTGTTTATGGAGCCTACCCATCTTCTGGGAAATGCACAGCCTAATTTTTTTGCATGAGTTGCCGGTCAATTTGAGTGACATTCCTGACATTAATTGATTTAGGACTTGTTGGTTGTATTGGCCAATATTCGGGAGGCTTTGAGTTCTAATCCTCCCTCAGGCAGGAAAACTTCCTGGGGGACTTTGAGCGGATCACCAGGAGACTTTTGAATTCCAGTCCTGCCTTAGTTCTTATTGAATTTGGGGTGGTAAATTTGGAAACATTTTCTCAGATTAATGTGAGATACTAAAATTGGAGATACCTAGAGTGTGAGATGGCCGAGTGTCCAATATTGTGGGTAGTGATGGAGGAAAGTGAAATTGTGGGATAATCGCTGTGGTGGGGATCAATTTTTTTTACTACCGGTTCTGTGGGCATGGGTTTGTGGGTGGGGCTTGGGCGTGGCTTGGTGGGCATGGCAGTGGAAAGTTACTTCAAAAGCCCATTCCTACCTCTCCCGACTAACCTGCTTTCCAGCTCCGTTCTCCTGTGCAGGGCAACCAATCCAGCCGATCAGCTGGGACTCAGTGGGAGGCAGAGAAGAGATGGGGGTGAGACCAGTCAGAGGCTGTATTTGCCAGTTCGCCGAACCACTGAAAATTTCCTACTGAATACCACCTCCGGATAAACACCTCTTCCATGTGCCACAAAGCCACAAGTCTCTGCCTTCTTCTACTGCTTGTGGGAGAACCAGAGGGATTGGTGTTTGGTTCCCACAGCTTCATCCTGACCGGTTTTGCTATACATTTTCTCACCACCCACCCACATGTTTAGCTCCTGTCAGTGGGAACAAGTGCATCAATCCTTTTTTATAAGGTATCATGTTCAGTAGCTGTTGCTGAACAGCTGAATTCCTCTGAATTTTACAGTCGTCTCTTTAGCAATATTTATTGAGATGGGAGGGAACTGCAAGAATTCCAGTCGTTCAATGATTCCCCATTTTGTAACATACAGATATCATTTTCTTTGACTCCTGCATACTATCTATATGAAAATCAAATAAAAGAAACATTAACAATTCTTCCACTATCATAATGATGTTATATCTCATGTTTTTACATTTGTTCTGGCTGTGAGATGCTCCTTTGTGTTCAGGTCTGGCCTCAGAAGGATAATGTAGCACTTGGGGACGAAGATGCAGACCAGCAGACCAGCACTGGAGGCCAGGATGGAGAAGACCTGCACAGCCACCATGTATTTCCCTTTGATGCTCAGGTAGGTGGGCACAAAAGTCACCCAGACACTGCAGAAGACCAGCATGCTGAAGGTGATCAGTTTGGCTTCATTGAAGGCCCCAGGCAGATTCCTGGCTAGGAAAGCCACCGTGAAGCAGATGGCAGCTAGGAAGCCCATGTAGCTGAGGGTGACGTAGAACATGACAACGGCCCCTTCGTTGCATTGCAGGATGATCTCTCCAGGCTGGGAGAGGAGGTCAGAGTCAGGGAAGGGGGGAGAAACTCCCAGCCAGATGGAGCAGATAATCACTTGGATAGCAGAACAAAACAGGATGATGGAGTTGGCCAAACGCTTCCCCAACCATCTCTTTGCTCGATTTCCTGGTTTTGTGGCCAGAAAAGCCAGCACCACTGTGATGGTTTTGGCCAAGAGAGAAGAAACGGCAACTGAGAAGATGATGCTGAAAACCGTTTGTCGGAGAAGGCAGGTGGCTTTCCTTGGTTGACCAATGAAGAGAGAAGATGACAAGAAGCAAAGCAGGAGGGAGACCAGGAGGATGTAGGAGAGGTCCCGGTTGTTGGCTTTGACAAGGGGAGTATCTCGGTATTTAATGAAGACAGTTAAAACAAGGCCTGTGGTTAGGAACAAGAATAGGGCAAAAGAGACCAGGATGGTGCCCAGAAGTTCTTCATAAGACAGGAAGGTTATAACTTTGGGGATACATTGGACTCTTTTATTATTTGGGAATTTATCATCCGGACATTTGGTGCATTTTTCTGTGTCTGAGAAAAAAGAACAACAACCCCATATTTCTTTGTCCTTTGCATTTCAAGATATATTGTACATTGTTTGGGAACAAGTGATTATCAGGAGCATTTTCCGGGATGGATTTCTTAATATCTCCAGAGTCAAAAAATAATTGTATCACTTTTTTAAAAAAAGATAGCTACAATATATTTTTGATAGGCTATGAAATTGAGGGAAGGTTTGGACTTGAAATATTTCCTTTGTAATGTTCACAAATATTGATAGGAACCTCCATTACCAGAGGAAAATAATGAATCAATTAAGCTTTCTAGAGAAACTTACGTGCAAGATGGCAATTCTTGTCATACTTGCTTCAGAGGTGGCTGGCATATCAAGTGACTGTTGCAAATAATTTGGAATGGCCATTGGAGCAGTGGTGATATGGGTGCAGACGCATACAGGCATAACTATCCATGCCACCATATTGTGTATCTCGTACATCAGCAACACCTTTTCAGTGTTCCTCAAAGGGAACCCATGTAGACTGTATTGCAATCCGCCTTTCAGGGGGGGACCTAAAACCATTCCTCACACTTTAAGGAACTCAAGTATTCCTAGAGAAGTAAATATGAAAGGAAGGACACATCCAAGCTAAAAAGAAGAAATATTTTCTCTGGCAGTAGTAAAGCTTGTCCAATCTGTCACTGCCACCGCTCTCTATCCAGCCCTTCCTTCACAATCTTTTTGCTCTTCTGTTTAGATAAGAAATGAGGCAGTTCGGAAATAAACCAGAAACCAATTAAGCTTAAAAGTCTGTTTTAATTCACACTTTCATGACAATGCTCTGGATGGATCCAGTTCCACCAGGCCTTCCATTTTCCTCTGGTGTCACCCACCTTTCTGAGTTGAGAAGGTCCCCTCCGGACAAGGAACACAGTTGTAACAGCAAACTGGCTCTTCTTCTCGAGCCCTCTTGACAAATCCAGGATGACAACTTTCCACACATTCAGATTGAGGAAAGGACTGAGCAGAAAAAAAACAGGATTTCCAAAGGAAATGTGTTAGGACTCTCCGTCCATGGAAAATGGAGATAAAAATGGATATTGGACAAGATATTAGATATTAGCCTCTGGTCTTCACTTAAGTAAAGACAAAATCTCTCACGATTTTCAAATGGTTGGAGATATAACTTCTGGAAGATTCTTCCATTAGTTCCTCTCTTTTGCTTTTGGCATCTCACATTGCCAAAAAAAAAAGGACTTTATTAAATAGAAAAGTCTGGAGAGATGGAACCAGGGGTGGGATTGTACTGGTTCTGTCTATTCTATAGAACCAATTGTTATGATTCTGCACAGTTTAGAGAAACAGCAAATTGCACCACTGACTGGCCCCGCCCCTCCCCTCCGCTCCCAGTCAGTCCTTATCGTGCATGCACGGCATCATCTGCAGCCTGCTTTTGCCCACTCGCCAGGCCAGCCATTGCTGCATGCCTTCCGCTGTGGCCCTGCCTGATCTCCCTGGGTGAGGGAGGCTCTGCAAGCTCTGGGGCTCAGTCACCTATCTGCCACTGCCGGTCACCTTTAACCCCCCACCCCACTTGCCTTTTGCTGCCACCACCCGCCACCCTCATCCCCAGCAGGGAAGGCCCAGTATCTGTGGTGAATACAGGCGGGAGATGAGATGCAGACTGGTTGGGACCCGAGCTACATTTTGCTGTACTGGAAGTCATGTGGAGAGGCTCACGTTCTCCTACTGCTGGGAGAGCAAGAGAGTCTTTCCCAGCACAGCTCCGGGTGGTGAGAGAAACAGGATTCAAGCGGGCTGCTTCTCTGCCACACAGAACCGCCTGTTTCCCTATTGGAGGGGAAGTTGCAAACTTTTCGCAGTGCCGGGAAAAACTCTCTTGCTTTCCCAGCATCAGGAGAATATGAGTCTCTCCACATGGGATTAGCTGGGATTCACGCAGCTGCTGGACCCTGCTGGCGGTGAGGCAGAGATGTGGGGGAGGGAGATCAGAGAGCATGGCCCATTTGCCTACCATCCCTTCCCTCTCCTGCCCGCAGCCCCTTTGTTGGACCCAGAATAATCATCCCTGGTTGGCCCTGGCACACCACCTGGTTGCATCCATGTAGGCAACAGGCATTGTCATTTTGAAGTTGAGGGAGAATTTGGGGAAGGAGTTGGAGGGTCCTGCAGTGGATGGTACAGGAGTGCCATTGAGAAGCAGGGAAGTGGCCTTCTAGTGGTCCAAGCTGGTGTTCAGGCTGGAGGCGGGCCACGGGAAGTCAGAGCACCGAGGGAAAGGGGGATTGCCAGGGGGAGCCACCCTCTCCTAGCAGAATTGGGACCATTGGGGGAGTCCTAGGAATTGGGTGCGTCGCACCGCAGCTCCTTGCCTTCTTAGCTTAGGGAATAGCCATTTTGTGCAGGAGGATATTGCGGAGTGGGGAGGTCTAACTGAGCATCTCCCCCGGTGTCTTCGCCAGATTATTTGGGCACATACAAGCGAGCGCAGTTAAAGGCACTGCTGTCGCATGTGAGCTCAGGCCTCAATGCGTGGCTCCGTAAAGCCAGCACCAAAGAAGTGGTCGATTAGATGAACCTGTGGTGCAATGCTCACTCGTATCTCGGACACTCCAGGCCGTCCGACCTCAAAGCCCCTCAGGAGCTGCCGTTCCCAGGTCTCTACTCGCCTGTGCTTGGTCGCCCCCTCTTCACCTTGATGAAGCAGCTGGCCCTGCCCCTCACCCTCCCCTTGCTCGCCTGACCTGAGAAGGTAAGGGTGACGGTGGGGGATAGCGAAGCGGCCGGGTCCCTATCTTCCCGATTCTCTCTCCCACTCTGTGTGTGTGTGTGTGTCTCCCTGAAAGCATGGCCAAGCCAGCAAGCTCTCCTTCGCGCTCTTCGTTACTTCTTTCATTTCTTGTTTTTGGAATCCAGACTGGCTGAACAACAATCGCTAGACCGCGGTGGAAGTGTCCCTTCGGGCGACACTTCTCCTCCTCCTCCTCCTCCTCCTCCTCCTCCTCCTCCTCCTCCTCCTCCTCCTCCTCCTCCTCTCATAACCGGAGGTTGTGGCAGGGCCGGGAGGGTGCATGCACACGGGGAGATGCTCCTCAAGCAAATGCCAAAGCACTGCAAAACAGAGTATGGGGCGGGTGGCTACTCACTTGAGGAGCGAGCGTCTCCCCACACAACTGCAACCTCTTGATCCATCCACACCTGCTGGGTGCAAGAGGAGGAGGGAGGAGGAGGAGGGTCGCCCGAATGGATGCTTCCACCACGGTCTGGCAATCATTGTTCAGCCAGTCTGGATTCGAAAAAGAAGAAATGAAAGAAGTAGCAAAGAGCACCAAGGAGAGCTTGCTGGCTTGGCCCAGCCACAGCTTTGAGGGAGACACAAACACATTCACAGACACATTCACACACACACACACACACACACACAGACAGACAGACAGAGTGGGGGAGAGAGAGGGGAAGATAGGGACCTGGCCGCTTCGCTATCCCCCACCGTCACCCTTACCTTCTCTCGCTGCTCCATTTTGTGAACCATCTATGGTTGAGTATCTCCTTCAAACTGGTGAGAAACCCACAAGGGCTGGGGAATGTGTCACTAAGAGCTTCAGGTTGGTTTGCTCCTTGTGCCCAAAATAGCAAAGAAAAAAAGGGAATTCTTTTTTTTTTTAACAAATTTTATTAATTTTCAAAGAGAGTACACAGATAAACAAAACATAAGACATAAGAACATAAAACATCTTTTCTAACAACTGCTTAACAAAACAAATAAGACATCTCATTTAAGTACAATATAGTTCTAAATTATCACGTTTCCACACACAATTTAATATGCATCTTATATATTCAACTTCATATCTTATTACTGTTTTCCATCTTCTCACTGTTTCTTCCTTTATTTCTGTTCAATTTTATTCATTAAACTTATACTTTCATGTATTTCATATTACTATATTTCATATTATTACTATTTCATATGTTCTTATCCAACATCATTACTCCTCAAGAAACAAACATAAACTAACAAAACACATAACATAAAAACATAAAACTTCTTTTTAGAAAGCGGCTTAACCCCGGGTTATAACTTTTTGTACAGACATAAATCAAATTCATGCTCACCTTATATACTATTTCATATCTTATTTAAAATTCTATATTTTGCGTATATTTTCTCCCCTCTTTTCACTCTCTTAATTCTATTTTATTTATTTAATCTCAATTTAAATCATTACACTTGTATCTTTTGTCCGTTCTTTTTCAATTATCCATTTATCTTTCTCTTTAACACAAACTTTTTCCTGTAGTAACTGGTTGAAGTATGACACCTTTCTATTTTCCCCCCAAATTTAACACTTAAAATAATACATAGTTTCTATTCTGATTCTGCTTAGTACATTCTACATAACATTTTAAAATATAAAACAGAATGATCTTGTTGTATATTAAAAATAATGTTCCATAACAAATTAGTTAATTAAACTAATTACACATTAATTACACATTCCCTACAGTATTCTATTAACACATATTTCAAATACAAATACTAAAATACAATCTTGTGTACTTTTGCAGAATCTCTTTTTAGATTATGTTTTACCCTTTATCTCTGAAAAAAAATTGTTTATTAACATCTTGTTTTAAGCCTTTATAACTTCCCTTCACTTTATCCCTTCCTTCCTTGTCAAATCTAACCTTTTTACCCACCCCCTCAATCTCCAGCTTTTTAGTCTCCCCTCTCTGTTGTATTCCTCTTTTCTGTTGCTTTCTATCATTATATCGATTTTTCACCTTACTTTTCCCTTTCTTGGTTGTTTTTTTAGAACTTAAATTCTTCATTTTCTTCTCCTTTTTACCCTTTTTTAAAATCATATGTCCATTAAAGATGTCTTCTTCTTCATCATCCCAGCCTTTTTCTTGTTGCATTTCCTAGTAAGCAGAAATTGCCATTTCTTTTTTAGAGGATCGATCCAAAAGAACCCTTGCCTTCCTCTTCCTCTTCTCTTAATTTTTCAAATTGCATTTTCAGTTCTTCAACAGATACCATTGTGAAAGAATTTTTTTTTAAACAATCCAAATGTTTTCTTAGTCTTTCAAAAGATAGTTAAGGTCCCAAAGTCATCAAGCTATCAAAATCAGCACAAAAAGCACAGTCTTTTTCAATTTCTTCTACTTTCTCTTCCCGGGGCAAAATTCAATTACACAATTCCAAGGTATTTTTTGGAAGTTTTATTGCGATTTAATCTCTAATCTTATAAAACTCCAAGCAGTCTCCTTCAACAAACGTTAGTATAAATCATTTACCTCTCTTCCTTCCCACTTAAAGCAAAAAGATTTTAATTTTTAAATATCAGTATTTAGAAATCTAATGTCCCCTTGGCTTCAATTTTGAAAGTTAGTACCTTCTGCTGCCAAAGCGGGTATTTCCGATTTCCATCTGCTGTCTCCGTGGGAAGGAAAGTGAGGAGAGAAAAAACTTTCCCTTTACTTTCCACCGCAGCTTAACGATCTTCTGGGAAACAATATATCACTTAAAAGGCCAAAGTTCCAGGGTATTCAGATGTTAATTGTCGTCCCGGTTCAGCCAAAAGCTTTCTCTGTCTTCACTTCCTCCAGCACATAACTTGTCCGGCTGAGAGGTTCTTTGTGACGGCCATTGCTGACTGTCGCTCCACCACCTTTGGAAAAGGGAGTTAAGCCGGCTGGGAAGGGGGGGTGCGATATCCCCCGACCCCTGCCCGGATCTCCCCTCTCTTCAGCTATCCCTACAGGATAGCTATAGCCTCCTAATCCAGTTGGATCGAAGGCAAAAGGGAATTCTGTTGACCAGGGCCTGAATTCAGATGAATTTGAATCATGATTGGGTGGAGGTCCTTTTGGTCCCATTGGGAGAGAAGCTTCGTCCTGCTTGGGGAAAAGTGTCCCCTGAAAGGGCCGGTTCATAGTTGGGGAGGTTCTTAAAGAGACCAGACCTGGTCAGACTTATCCATGCCTCTCTTTTACACACACACACACACACACACACCAAGTGGGGGGGAGTGGGAAGACAGGGAAAGAGGCAGAATGAGAGAGAGATACAGAGAGATACAGAGAGGGGAGAAAGAGAAAGAAAAAGAGAGGGAAAGAGAAAAAGAGTGAATGAGAGAGTAAGAGAGAGACAAGAAAGAAAACAGAAAGAGAAAGAAAAGAGAGAGAGGAAGCAAAAGGAAGGAAAGGGAAAGGCAAAGAAAGGGAGAGATGGAAGGAAGGGACAAAAAGAAAAAGAAAGGAAGAGACGGAGAAGGGAGAAAGTGAATGATATATATGAATGGATAGATAAATACATGGAAGGAGGGAGGGAGAGAGAGAGAGAAAAAAGGAGAGGAAGGACACAAACCCTGGCTTCAGAAGACTCTTTGAAGCAATGCAACAATCTAGGGCTGGCCTGCAAGGGTTCTCGGAGGTCATCTAGTCCAACCCCCTGCTCCAGCAGGAGATCCTTACAGAATCAAAGAATAGCAGGGTCAGAAGGCTGTGTGTGTGTGTGTGCATGTGTGTTTGTGTGTTTGTGTTTATGGTTGTCAAAACCAAAAACAGGTCAAGGAGCTCTGGGGAGATCAGTCGTAAATTAGAACACTTGCTAAACAACTGATCATTAAGCAAAGACGAATTGTATTTAGTTTGCCAGTCACATGGCCACATGGCCATGCCCATCTGGTCACATGGCCACCAAGCCACACCCATAAATTAAGCCACGCCCCCAGAACCGGTTGTTACAAAATTTGAATCCCATCTCTGGATGGAACTGAGAAAAGATTTCAGCATTAAGTGATAACCAGCCGGTTCTTTCTCATGACCCCATTAACACGTATTTCTCCCCTCTTCTTACACCCATAATTTGAAGGTGTGATATCAGAACAATCTTGATAATTTCAGGTGAACTGAAAGCCTTGGAGCTGCTTCCTAGGAGCAGAAGGCCCATTGCTCCATCCCAGGGAGGGTGAAAGGGAGGCATGGAGAGCTCTGGCCAGGTCTGGCCTCCTTAAGAGCCTCCCAGATTATGGAGCTGCCCCTTCAGGGGACACTTTTCCCCAAGCAGGACGAGAGGAAGCTTCTTCCCCCCAATGGGGCCAAAAGGATCTCCGTCCAATCACGATTCAATCCCATCCGATACAGTCCAAGCCTGGATTCAGGCCCCGGTCAGCAGAATTGCTGCCTTCGTTGCTCTTCTGGGCACAAGGAGGAAACAACCAGAAGCTACTAGGGACACATTCCCCAGCCCTTGTGGGTTTCTCACCTGTTTGATGGAGACCCTTAATTGTACGTGGTCCACAAAATGGAACAATATCGAAGCCTCCCAAGCAGCCTAAGGGAAAAAATCCGGTTTCTACAGCCCAGATTCAATTCTCGGTGAAGGTCAACCACCTTTGGGGAATAGCATCAGCCCTCTTGAAATGGGACCTCAGGCTTCGGAAAACAGAGAGAAGACACCAAACTTTCTCTTACCTTGTTAAGCAACTTTAGTCGTGAAAGAGTACGTTGGATGATATAAGGTCTCTGTTTATGAAAATACGCCAGATACTCTTTCCTGGAATCATCCCTGGGAAGAACCAAGAAGCCCGAAATGAGCAGATCTGCTGCTACCTCTCCATTTGGGTCAGTGTAGAGTTTAATGTTGGAAATATTGACAAACTCATTCTTCTCCAGGAAAAGATGGAACTAGAATGGGAACATGCAGCAATTTTAAAAGCAGAAAACTTGGTTTCTTATCCAAGACGCTTTTTCAATATTTAATCTTTCTTCTATAGTTGTCTAATTTACACACATGCTTCATTAGGAAAATAGGTGTTACCACTATCTTACAAGTGAAGGAAAAAAGTTCACAAAAAATTGTCGATCATATTTTGACAATATAGATTTTGACAAAATATAGTTGAACAACATAAAAAAGGAGATTTATGAACTCCCTGAAAGCAACAGGTTGCTTATCAGAAACACGGATTTCTGAAGAAGAAAATTGTCAGGGTCATCCTCTCCCAGGAAGCCCAGACAGGAAACCTGAGCTAGGCCCACTTCGCTGTAATACTGCACTGACAGGATTTGGGGAGTCAGAAAGTACAAATCTCCCACCGACCCTTTTTTTATGCAGCTGTAGGTGTCCTCCTCTTCTCTGGTTCTTCCCCAGGCAGAATCTCTCCTCCACCCCCCAAAAGTCATTCCCTCCTATCATGGCCCTTTCTAAATGGGTTCTGGGAAAGTGGGGGATATAACTTATGTGCTCTATGCAGGTCATCCTCACATATTATTTCATTTCCTAAATACTTTGTGGAAATACTCTGATATAACTCGATCTCAGGAAAGAGTAACAAACAATTTTGTGATGTGATCAGAAACCCAGTTAAGTGAGGGGTGGATGGTATGATAATTAAGTGGATAAAAACTGATTTTAAAATGGTACTCAAATAATCTTTAGTTTCTTTTAATCTTTGTCATGAAAATGGGAAGATACAACATTTTGTCATTAAGTCATCAATTTTTCTATGTTGTCGTTAATATAATAGGGTTGATAAATTGCTATTATACAAGATTTATAACAATTCTCAGGTAAATATACTTTTATGTTATTTAAACATTACCAACTTTCCAGAAAATATTTCTGATTTTCTCCGAGAAACAAATGTATGACTAAAAAGCAGTAGAAAACTATCTGGGTTTTAGGATTTGATAAATTATAGTATCTCATATAAGAACATTAATGATGCACTGGATGAAGGATTGTGCCAAGCTTGATAAGTATATAAGGGAGCCAGTTTGCTCTACTGGTGAAGCCTCCGAAGTAGAAAGCAAGAGGCTGTGAGTTCAAGTCCCGCCTTGGTCATGAAGCAGGCTGGGGGATTTGGGGCCAGTCTCTCAGCCCAACTCAACTCACAGGGTTGTTGTTGTGGGGAAAATGAACACACAACTACTCATTGGTACTCAGTCCCCGTGGCTTCTGCAGGGAAGGGCTTTTAAGGATGGGGGATGAGTTAGTGCACTTAGTGAACTCAAACAAGGCCTCAAAGATCTGGAAATCCAACAAGATGGGGCTGCTCTTCCCAAGAATTTTTATTTGAGCAGCCTTTAGAGCAAGTATATTGAATAACCCTGCCAAAAGTCCAAAGGGAATTAACCTCCGAGAGCTGCAATGGAGTTCCCAGAGCCGTTTCAGGGGGCCGATACAAAGAAAGAGCGCCTGAGCTGAGACTGGGGCCCTGTGGACAAGGGGCCACTCGAACTGCAGCTCACGGCCTGCTATGCTGCATCTCCTATCAGGACTCAGGGATTCACTTTGTGACGCCTCTCCTAATAAAATATCCGGGAAATACAGAACTCTTTTATGTGCAACTGCAGTTATCAGATCAGTAGGAAGGAGTTTCTCTGAATGGGGCCAAATTCTGTTCTGCCGTAACCCAAAATTATGTAATTATTTATTTAGGACATTTACATTGCCACATATTCGCACATGACTCAGCATTAGGCAGACTCTAACTGCCCCTTGACTGTCGTTTATTTTTATTTTTCTCCATTATTATTATTATTATTTGTAATGCTGGTCTCTGACTGTACTAAAAGTGGACTGGATGAAGGAGGAAGCTGTGTTGGAGACATTTGCCATCTTGAGTTATTAGTAAATAAATACATGTTTATGAATTTCAAAATCATACTTGACTGCAACCTGAGAGAAGACAAGGAGGAGATTATGAGAGCAGCTTCTCCAACTTACAAAATCTCTCAGTTGGACAAGGGAGGATTCAAGACTCTTCCAATGACTGAAAGAGGTGTTGGGAGTTAAAACCCTCCTCATTCCTAGGAAAATGAAATATTTTAGGATATACTAAAAAGACACAATACATTTCCCTAAAAAGAAAAGTAGAAACTCAGAGAGGCTGAAACTCAGCCCCCCCACAATTGCTAATGGACCATTACTCTGGCCTAGGCCACTCTATTTTACATAACAAAGTTCTACTCCAGGTAAAGCTATATAGGAATTGCCCAAAGCCCTTTCATTACATCACCATCCAGCCAGGCTCAACCAAGCCTGGGACTCAGGACAGCCTACAGAGTTGGCCCTGCATGGCCCCATGGGAGTCTGACAACCAATCAGAATACAAGCTCCAATTCAAATCCCAACAGAGGGCATAAAACAGTTGCACTCTCAGCATCTCAGCCCTTCTTTCCTCAACCAAGGCATGTGCTCCTGTCCACCATTAAACCATCTTCCAAGCAGTCACCATGTTTCCAGCGTCTTTCTTCCCCGCTTGGAACTGAACCCAGAAGGAGATTTCTTCCAACAGAGGCTAGACAGAAACTCCAGATCTGCTCCCTGTTATTCCGGAGCGTCAGACAGGAGCAATTAGATGGTGAAAATCTCTTGACCTTTTGCAGCACAAGAAGGTTGAGATGTTCCCCAACTTCTCCTTTGGGTTCCTTCTCCAAAGGATCTCAGATTAATGGATCCCTATTGGGACTCCCCCATACCTGCCACGGCTGCAGCCTCGGAGCCCCCAACCTCTTTTCTCCCTCCTTCCTTCCCCTCCTCGATCTGGAGGAATAAGCGGCATTCATGGCCTGGGCCAAAGTCTGAATGAAGCTGTAGTGATAAGGGTCATTTATGATCCGTTTCCTGTTTCTTTTCTCCTGGGTCTCCAGTGGGGCTTTCTGGGTGCATCTTCTGCGGCCTTTGACAGAAAAGACGTGCTTGGAAAGGGAACAGCGGAAATAATGATCTTGAAACGGATCTTCCACAAAGAAATAAGGTTCAAAGGCAGCATCCATTGGCCTTTCTTTTTGCACAAAACCAAAGCTCCAAATACTATGGATATATTTGAGAAGTCTGTGCTTGATTATTTTATTCCTTGCAAAATTTGTGAGGATCCAGACTTTCCCTTCAATGGGTCCTGGCAAATGCATAAGTACTTCATGGAAAGGAATAATTCTCTCCCAGATGGAAATAAATTCCATAAAGTGAACAAAGACATTGACTTGTCTCCACTTAGAGAGGGCCTCCCTGAGGGATGCTGTTTGTCCAGTTCTTGTGAATTGTTGTGATATAACCACACAAATTCCATTCCTGACAAGCATCGGAGGGAAAGTCCTCATGAAATTATCTCCATTTTCTGTGTCTGAAGCAAAGAGGCCAATCAGGGTCCATCTGAAATAGAGGAGCAGCTGGACAATTGCTGGGTACTGGATCCCTTCTTTGGGGAGCATCTGGTGGAAAAAGGGGAATCTCCTTTTATCACTCAGAGCCTCTGACGGAATTCGAGCAGTGATCTGAAAAAGTAATGAAGAATGCTATGTTATAATGTCGTCCAGATCAACTCCAATATATTACTTATTGACAAACCCAATTTTGTTTTGATGAATATATTAGAATAGTTTGTTCCTTAGTCACGGTTTAAAATATTTAAGACTGAATATTAACAAAACTGTATATAAAAATGGAATGCAAAATCATATTAAACAAAAAAAACAATAAAAAATGCAATGTAAATTTCTGTGTCACTCATACAATTTCAACAATTAGATTCAAATTAGCAGATGTTAGATAAAATGTCTGGATCTAAGATATAGGGCTGTATTATATGCTATTTTTGAGTACTAAAACCTCTTTCTCAGCTTCTATATCCCAAATGCTTTGTGAAGCAATTTTTCAGCTTCTTCTCTAGATGTGCAAGAGAGTAAGAGACCACAACTGCTAACACAAATTGACAGTTATACAATCCAATAAGTGTTTAATTGAAATTTTGTCTGTTTTGGGACTCTGCCTGTTTCATGGCTTTAATTTTAACCCAATAATTATATACCCTGAATTTATACAAAGCAGAAATTGTGTAAATTAACAATTATCTCTGAGGGCAGGAGCTGAACTCCTTTTATCCATCCCAAAGATACTCTTCGTGGTCCGAATATTTTTTATACATAGACAGGACTCTTGCCAACTTGATTCCAATTGGATAAGGCAGATATTATTGATATCTGAAAATGAATACGCTAATGGAGGACCTCAAAACAGTGAGGTCCAACAGTGGCACGACCGCCTCGAGCAGTTCGGGCTCCGGCTGAACCTAAAGAAGTCCGAATACCTGACCACTGATAATGAAATGACAGGCTCCATCCACGTGAACGGGCAGGAGCTACCGCGCGCCTCCACCTTCAAGTACCTGGGAACTACTCTTGGGGAAGAAGGCCTACTACAAACTGAGGTGGCAGCCAGGATCAATGCAGCGTGGGGCAAATGGAAGTCCGTCACGGGCGTCCTCTGTGACAAGAAGATGCCGATGCGCCTGAAGGCGAAAATCTATAACTCTGTGGTGCGCCCCGTGGCCATATACGGCGCAGAGTGCTGGCCGACGATCAAAGAAGCCGAAGCAGACTCCAGATAATGGAGATGCGAATGCTCCGATGGTTGGTAGGCCTCACCCTACTCGATCGCGTCAGGAACGAAGAAGTGCGTAGAGCGGTTCAACGCCGTGCCCATCCCCACGGTCATGAGGCAGTCCCGGCTACGATGGTTCGGCCACGTGAGCCGCGCCAAGGAAGAATCCATCATCAAATCTGTAATGAAGGTGACTGTCGGAGGAGCGAGACCGCGTGGTAGACCTAAACAACGCTGGATGGACACGATCAAGGCCGATCTAGAGATCGCGAAGGCAGACCCGACACACGTGGCAGACAGAGAGGTGTGGAAGCAGTACTCAAGGACATTAGCGGACCTCGCCCGAGCGCGAGACAAACGCTGAAGAAAAAGAAGAAGAAGAAGGAGGACCTCAAAACCTGGATAGTTTTTCAACAGTAGAATATTCAGTAGAATATCCTCTACAGGGACCTTATGGCTCTTCAGGTCTTTAATGGTCAACTTGGAGATGAACATAATAGGCTAAGATATAGTTTATATGTTCCCTAATATTCTGAAAAACACCTCTTGAATTCTATGAAGATATTGGATCTGTTGTTCATCCCCACCACCCCACTCACCTTAGATAGAGAAAAACACACACAAACCTGTGGGACTTTGTAGGTGCCTACAAATGTTGACATCTGGATGGAGATGACCCTGAGAGCTGCATCAATCAGAGCCAGGAGGTTCTCCTTCCTCCCACAGCCGTAGTTGGGGACATTGGCTTCTCCAGTGGAAAGAATGTCCAGCAAGGCATCTGAAGTGCGGAAGGTGCTTCCATAGTTGTCATGGATGTAGTAGCCCAAGGTGAGGTTGTGCAGGAGCTGGGAATTCTTGCTGACCATTTGAATGGCAAAGATTAATAGTTGGGTAGTTTTTAAATCAGAAATCTCCCTATTGTAGAAATAATGTTCATGTTATAGTGATCAGCAACAACAAATACTTTTAAAATATATAATCCTTCACAAACCTGCTAAGCCTTAGGCCAACATTGATCCAAATCCAATGATCTAGGAATAGCTAACAACCAAGAAGATAGCCTCAAGATTCAGATGGATCTTGATGGACTAGAACACTGGGCCATATCTAACTAAGTGAAATTCAATGTAGAGGAAAGTAAAGTCCTACACTTAGGCAAGAAAAACCCAAAGTACACCTATAGACTGGGTGAAACCAGGCTCAATAGCAGTAACTGTGAGAGGGATCCTGGAGTCTTAGTGGACAACCAGTAAGTTAAAGATTAAAGAT
>NW_028262915.1:56146-106475 GCF_049901715.1 Pseudonaja textilis
TGGTGACAATTGGGGTCTCCCATTTAGCAAAATCTGTGAGCTCGATCACCCCTTGTTTTAGTAGTCTATCCAGTTCCGCATCCAGCTTAGAGCGCAGAGCAAATGGTACTCTGCGCGGTTTTAAATGGATGGGAACTGCCTGGGGGTCCACTGAAAAGGAGATAGGTGTACCTGTGTAACATCCTAATTCATTGCTGAACACGTCAGCGTAATCTGAAAATAGCGAGTCGATATCGGAAGGTGAGACAGCATGTACTCCCGTTAAGCTAAGGCCGAGATAGGGGAACCAATCTAACCCCAAAAGACTAGGGAGGGCACCGTCTACCACCACTAAAGGCAGACGGCCTTTGAAGGATTTAAATTTTACGAGGAACTTGCCTGTTCCGAGTACTGGAATATTCTTTCCCTGATAGTCCCTCAAGGTGAGACGACTCTTCTGTAGCTGCTTCCTGGACAGGCTGGGTCGTATTTTCTTAAGTGTGCTCCATGAGATGATCGAGAGCGCTGACCCGGTATCGACTTCCATAAGGCAGGGTTTACCTTCTAACTGAATAGAGAGTGTGATTTTATTAGGTGTCAAAAAGGTGTGGTTAGCTTGGTAACACGTATAACAATTTTCTACTTGCCTTGGTGGCCCCGGAGGGGCGTACGAGGGCGACCTTTGTGGTGTCGCATGTGCTGCTTGGCAGGCTCTGGCGATGTGGCCATTCTTGCTGCAATTGTTGCAGGTGGCGTTCCTGAACCTGCAAGTTGTTCTGGCATGGGGACCCCCACAGGAGAGGCACAACAGGACGTGCTTAGGTGCGTTGCCGTTTCTAGGTCTAGTTCCTACCTGTGGCTGCTTGAGTGGTTTGAGGTGATGGACCTCTGAGTGTTCGGTGGGGTCCTCTTCACGCACCGCTTCCTCGGAATGCACAGTGACCGGACTGGTCTTGGGTGCGCTCCCTTGTATTTCAGCGGCCGACTGGGTCGCTAGTTCTGCGGCCAAGGCTTCTTCGATTGCTTGGGCGAGGTTGAGGTCCTTCCTGGCCAGTAAACGCCTCTGAAGTCTTAGGTCTCTGACTCCACAAACGAGTTGATCAAGGAGCATGTCATCTAGGTAGTTTTTAAATTCACAATGGAGAGCGTCGGTTCTCAAAGCGGCCATATATTGATTGATAGATTCCCCGTCTGCTTGTTTTCTCATACGAAAAGCAAAGCGTCTCGCAATCTGTGATGGCTTCGGGGAATAATGATTGGAGAGTGTCTCCAATAGCTCGGACCAAGGAACGCTCTTTAATTCTCTTGGGGCGAATAGCGCTGTGGCGGTATCGAATACTGCGGCCCCGCAGTAACTCAGGAAGTACGATTTCTTCCTGTTTTCTGTGGCATCAGCCAGACCGATGGCATCAATATAGTGGTTGAAGCGGTTTCTGTAAGAGTCCCACTTGTCTTCATTGGGCTTAAATGGCGGAAACGCCGGATTTGAACTCATGTCGGGTTTTCAGTCTGTTGGTAGACTGACCGACCTCACTGGGAATACAAGGCCCTGAATAAACGAGGCAGCTGCAGCTCGCAGTGCTACTTCAGCTCAGTGCTATTCAGCTCTTGAGGTTCTCTCTGGGTTTTCACGCTCTATGTGGTTTTGGCGGCTAAAAACTGTAGCGCCGCAACTGACTCCAATTTGAATTTCGCGCCCTTAAAAGGGCGTAGGCGGCTATAGCTACAGCGTCGCGCTGACAGCTATTTGAATTGCGCGCCAATTTTGTTCGGGCGGCTGTGAGCGCAGCGCCGAGACTTCGCCAACCACGGAATCCGAACCTCAGCGGTTGGCTCTGTGCTCAACGCTGGGCGACTGAGGTCCACCACGCTCACTTTCTCATGTAGCTTTTACTGAGCGGTTACACGCTCCACTTCACTGCTGCAATCAACGGCTGACCGAGCTCTCAACGGCGCGGCTGCGGCTCAGCGTTTTAGTGTGAGGTTCAGCTCTTTCGGTGTTTTTGCTGCTGGTTGGCCAGATCCCATCCTCGTCGCCAATGTTGTAGTTTTGAAGAAGGGAGGCCACACCAGAGCAAATGCATTAACACACTTTATTCAGGGAATAAAGGGGGCTGTCGCGTCTGCATGCTAACGAGCAGACTTGCCAGCGAACAGCGACTGGCTCGACCTAGCAGCCGGCTTTTATAGCCGGCTGTCGAAGGGAGCCAGCCAATGGGGGCTACGAACGCCCCCACAGGATGAACGGACCTGATAGGGAACTGGCGTCAATCCCAAGGACACAACAACCCCGATAGCCGATAGAAGCTCCCTGAAGGCAGAGTCCCCAGCCGCTTCGAGGCGTGGCGTGGCTGCCCCGTGTCCCCTCGCCTTTAGGGCAGTCTCTTTCGGGCAATGGAAGCTCCCCAAATGCAGTCACCAGCCACTTCGATCGGCCGGTAGAAGCGGCCTCGGGGCGAGCGCACAGACACACTCCCCTCGCCACAAGGCCGCTTCTATTGGCCGACGAAAGCTCCCTTGAAGGCAGAGTCCCCAGCCGCTTCAGGGCGTGGCGTGGCTGCCAGTGTCCCCTCGCCTCTAGGCAGTCTCTTTCGGGCGATGGAAGCTCCCCAAATGCAGTCACCAGCCACTTTGATTGGCCGGTAGAAGTGCCCTGGGGCGAGCGCACATACACACACGCTCTCTTCGCCGCAAGGCCGCTTCTCTCGGCAGACGAAAGTTCCCTTGAAGGCAGAGTCCCCAGCCGCTTTGGGGTGAGGCGTGGCACACACACACACACTCCCCTCGCTGCGAGGCCGCTTCTACCGGCCGATCGAAGTGGGTGGTGACCGCATTTGGGGAGCTTCCATCACCCAAAAGAGACTGCCTAAAGGTGAGGGGACATGGGCAGCCACGTCTTGCCCCGAAGCAGCTGGGGACTCTGCCTTCGGGGAGCTTTCGTCGGCCGATAGAAGCGGCCTCACAGCGAGGTATGTGAGTATGGGCTGCTCTAGATGTGGGAGGAAATTAAGTCACCCCCGAAAAGACGGCCTACCCGTTTTTTCAGGAGTCAAAAAAGAATAAGGCCTTATTTTGTGAGAAGTATGGTATGTGAGTGCAGCAAAATTGCACAAACTGATACAAAGCTAGACACGACCGAGTTGCTAAACTAATCCACTGGTCATTTGTGAAAAAAATACAACTTACCTGTATCCGAAAAGTCATGGGAACATAAAGGTGAAGATCTTGTGGGACTTTCGAATACAGACGGATCATCCTTTGGAACACAACATGCCAGATATCACAGTTGTCGAAAACCAACGCGTACAATTTATTGATATTGCTGTACCAGGTGATGCCAGAATCGAAGAAAAAGAATTGGGAAAAAAAAAATCAAGAAATATTGTGAGCTGGCTATTGAAACTACGCACTTATGGATGAAACATGTAATAGTGATACCCATTGTCATCAGGGCCCCTGGCACCATGTCCAAGATTTTTGCAAAATACATCAAGAAGTGGCAGCTTCCTGCAGCAACACAAGTGGGACTGCAATAAACAGCGCTACTCGAAACATCGTACATCTAAAGAAAATATTTGCTTGATATCTAGGATGCTGGCAGCAACCCGTATCAATTATTATCCCCCTTCAGTGATATTTGTGATACATTTTAAAATGTTCAGTTAACATGAGTTTCATGTTTAATGAATAAAAGAGATAATAATAATTGCGTGCAACAATTCTATTCTGATGCCATTCTTGAATTGGACCAGCGTTGTGGTTTAGGGGTGAAGACGCTCGCCTCCCACTTGGAAGGTTGAGAGTTCAATCCCAGGCAGTGACAGACGTTTCTCTATTAGGGCACAAAGAGAAAATACTATCTGCTGTGGACTTTGCCTAGATGTCAAGGAAGGGCATCTGGCCAGTAAACGCTCAGCTCCGTTCACTCGCCCTGATTCCACCTCCATTAAAATGGATTCCAGGGTTGTAAAAAGAAAACATTCTATCTGCACCAGCTTATCTTTTTATTTTCAAATTTCTGAAGAAATCCTGGAACGCTCTTCCTCCTTGCTTTCCCTCCTTGCTGACGTTTTCCCCGATATTACTTGTATATGAGCCCCGGTGGTGTAGTGGTTGGAGCGCAGTATTGCAGACTACTTCTGCTGACTGCCGGCTGCCTGCAATTTGGAAGTTCGAATCTCACCAGGCTCAAAGTTGACTGACTACGTCTTTCCTCATTCCAAGATCCGTAAAATGAGGACCCAGATTGTTGGGGGGCAAGAGGCTGGCTCTGTAAACCACTTAGAAAGGGCTCCTGCCTCCCTCCCTCCCTCCCTTCCTTCCTTCCTTCCTCCCTCCCTCCTTCCTTCTAAAAGTTGACTCAGCCTTCCATCCTTCCAAGGTCAGTAAAATGAGGACCCGGATGGTTGGGGGCAAGAGGCTGACTTTGTAAGCCGCTTAGAGTGGGCTGAAAAGCACCATGAAGTGATATAAAAGTCTATTACTACATCAATTTGATCATAATACCCTACTGAGCTTCCTTCCTCTCCCCCACCCCTGCTCATTTTAGAAATTTCATGTTATTGTAATTCCTCTATTTTTTATTTTTTTATTTTCTTCGTTACGGTTAAGTTCACATTTTTTAAAAAGTATTTTTCTTCTCATTTTAGTGTTGTAAGCTGCCCAGAAATGGCCCCATGGCAAGATTGTCTGCATTGAAGTCAGCTGGGTGACTTTGGCAAATCACCAGGAATCAGTGGATGTCTATTGTTGTCCCAAAGGTCCTTTTTTTTTTTTTTGAAAACAATTTTATTGTTTTTTTAACAAACAGACAAACAGACAAAACATAAAAACATCAGCTCTCATCCGTACTTATGTACAAACAGTGTGTCGGTTGGTTCATCAGTTTTGTGCATTCATTTCGTAGTCATAATTACAATTACCTTACATAATAACTCTTATTATCAATCCAAACTTATATATCCTCATATCATTATATAAAAAAAGATTTGACTATACTTTTATTCAATCATGCCTTATGAGATAACTATGATTAAAGTAATTTATTCTATAACAAATCATATAATCATACCAATTCTATCCTAAAAAAAAAAGAAAAGAAAAAACATTTTATAAATATAATGTCAAATACCAGAAGAAAAAAGAAAAGTGAAATCAATAACATTCCTTATTGTCTAACATTCTAAATATTCTATTTTTGTATTTCATCATCCAGCCATTGATAGAAAAGGTCCCAAATTATATAAAATTGTTTATCTTCTTGCTCTCTAATTTCAAATGTCAATCTACTCATCTCAGCACATTCCAATATTTTCTTGATAACTTCTTCCTGCAATGGAATTTTTTCATTTTTCCAATTTTTTGCAAATACAATCCTAGCCGCAGTTAATACATTCACAATCAAATATTTCAAATCTTTACTATAAACATCTGGTAAGATTCCCAATAAGAAAAGCTCCGGTTTCAAGTCTATATGCTTCTTTGTCATTTTTTCCAACCACATGCGGATTTTAGTCCAATATTTTCTAGCATCCTCACAAGTCCACCACATGTGGTAGTATGAACCAGGTTTCTGATGACATTTCCAACATTTTTCCGATTTGTTCTTGAACATTCTTGCTATCCTTGTTGGGGGAAAATGCCACCTGTAAAACATCTTATACAAGTTTTCTTTATAGGCTGTAGACATTGTCATTTTATAGTTTTGCAACCATAATTTCTGCCATTTCTCTAAGTCAATCCCATATCCAAAATTCCTCCCCCAGGCAATCATAGTTTCTTAACTTGTTCTTCCTCTAGCTTAATTTCCAATAGGTAACCATATAATTTTTTAATCACCTTTTCATCAGTACCCATCAGAATCTTATCTAAATCAGTCTGTTTAGCATAAAATCCCTCTGTTTTGGAATCCTCATCATACCTTGAGTGTATTTGTACATATGAAAACCAATTCATCTGTATACCTTGTTCCTCTAATTTTTGTATCGATTTAAGTTCACCCTTTTCATCTAGTAATTCCCCATATCTAACTGTTTGTTCCTTTTTATAAATTATAGGATAAGAAAAAGCTTCTATCGTCGATAACCAAACTGGAATTTTCAAATAGCATTGTTTTTTTATCTTCTCCCAGTTTAGCCACAAAGACTCCCGTATATAATGTCTTCTAAAATAGCCCTGTGTTTTGGTTCCCTTATACCATAGAAAAGCATGCCAACCCAACAGCAAATCATGACCTTCTAGTGTCAACAATCTAGTCTTCCTTAATGTTATCCATTCTTTAACCCACATCAAATTTGCAGCTTGATAGTACAACTCCCAATTAGGCAGGCCAAACCCTCCTCTAGTTCTAGCATCCTGCAAGAGCTTTAGCTTTATCCTTGCTTTCTTACCTTACCATATATACTTCAACACAATTTTAAAGTCCTCAAAATAGTCTTTTCCGAGCCTAATTGGTATTGTTTGAAACAAAAATAGGATTCTGGGTAGAATATTTATCTTAATTGTTGAAATCCTCCCTCTTAATGACAATTGTAAGTTTTCCCATTTCTTCAAATCTAGGGCTATCTGTTGTTTGAGTTTAATATAGTTGTTCTCTTTTAATGTACTACATCTTGGCGTCAAATATATCCCCAAATACTTAACCTTGTTTGTAACTTGGATTTTCAACAATTCTGCTAATTCTTCCCTTTGTCTTAGTAACATATTCTTTGACAAAATCTTTGTTTTATCTTTATTTATTTTCAGGCCGGCCACCTCACCATATATCTCTATCTTTTCCAGCAGCTTCAAGGCTATCTCTATGGGATCTTCTAAGATAAAGACTAGGTCATCTGCAAAAGCTTGTAATTTAAATTCTTCCTTTTTGATTTTCATTCCTTTTATAGTTTTATCTTCTCTAATATTTCTATTCAACACTTCCAAAGTCAGTACAAATAACAAGGGAGAAAGGGGACAACCTTGTCTTGTGCCTTTTCTTATATTAATAGAGTCTGTAAATTCTCCCTCCATCATTACCTTAGCTGTTTGTTCATTGTAAATTGCTTCTATTGCCTGAATAAATCTTCTAGCAAAGCCCATCTGTTCCATTAAAAGTAACATAAATCTCCAATTCACATTATCGAATGCCTTTTGGGCATCTAAAAATATCAAGGCCATTTGCTTTTCAGGATGCGCCTCATAGTATTCCAAAGTATCCAGAATTACTCTCATATTGTCTCTAATTTGCCGCTTTGGCAAAAACCCATTTTGGTCTGGATGAATAAAATTATTCAAATATTTTTTTAAGTCTTTCTGCTAATATAGAAGCAAAAATTTTATAATCTGCATTTAATAAAGAGATCGGTCTGTAATTCTTAATTTGGAGTGGATCCGCCTCCTCTTTTGGAATAAGTGTAATATAAGCCTCTGACCATGTTTTAGGTATCATCTTCTTTGACATAACTTCATTCATAACTTCTAACAGTGGGATACACAGTGATTCTTGAAATGTTTTATAAAATTCTACAGGAAACCCATCTGGACCTGGTGCTTTCCCGTTATTTTGTTTCTTAAGTGCTTGACTTAATTCCATCATTGTTATATTACTTTCTAACATTTCTTCCATCTCTTTAGGTATCTTAGGTAAATTTGCATTCTGCAGGTACTGTTTAACTTTCTCCTCATCAATATCTTCTTTCTTATATAAATGTCTATAAAAGTCTTGAATAATTTCTTTTTTCTCTTTGCTGCCATAACAAATTTGACCTTGGTCATCTATTAACTGCAGTATTTTCCTCGACTCTTTCTCCTTTCTCAACTTATATGCTAGCCATCTACCTGGCTTATTTACATCTTCAAAATAATTCTGTTTAGCATTCCTAATTTTCTGTGCCAGTTCTTCTTTCTCTATTAAGTCCATTTTATGTTTAGTTATACCCAGTTTCAGTTTAACGTCTTTTTTCTGAGGCATTTTCTGCAGTTCCTTTTCAAGTCTTTTATACTCATCCTCCAAGGCTTTAATAGCTTGCCTTTTCCTAATATTCTTTTTTCTTGTATAGTCTATTATCAAGCCTCTGGCATATGCCTTCATTGTATCCCAAACATTCTGTATTGAAGTGTCTTCTTTTCTATTTTCTTTAAAAAAGAAGGCCAGTTCTTTCTCCATCCATTGGGGAGTTGGGAGGAGCTGGCGCCGTGACGATACGGCTTGCAATCGAGCTCTTCGATTGCAGCCGATATCTTCGTTTCCGCCCGGTCCAAACGGACCTAAACCGTCCCGTAGGACGGCAATTGTGAAGAGCATACCCTGTGGACTCCGGGGACACCGCAAAGTCCCTGGATGACCCGGGAGAAGCTCTTTTTGCTGGCAGCGGAGAGGCAGCCCCCATGCTGCTATAGTCGGGGCAGCTCCAGAAAGGAAGAGACTGAAAGAGAAAGTCTGTCGGTTGGGTGAGAAACTTTTTTTTTCTAATTCTTTGAGGTTTGAAAGGACACTTTGATTGCTAGAAGAAATCTGTGTGATTTTTTGACAAAACTGATCAAGCGGCGTTTTTTAAAGGGAGACGTCAAAGCGAGGCTTTTTTTTTTTTTTTGCTATTGGACTTCATTGTTATTTACTGGATAACCGGACTGTTCCTTTTTATATATATATTTTCTATTCTCCCTTTGGATTTTATATATATATATATATATATATATATATATATATATATATATATATATATATATATATATATATATATATTAAGGCTAGAGGCTCCCTCTGGTTATTTTTTTTCCTTCTTTTTTGTTTTGTATATATATGTATATACTTCTTGCGGTTTTTTTTTATTCTAATTATGCTGTCCTGAGAGGAGGGGGGAAAGTGAGAACTAAGAAACTTTGTAACACTGCCAACTAGAGGCTTGGAAATATTTTACTTGAACTGGAGAGAGATGTGAAAGACTCCTTCTCAAGGACATTTCTTGATAAGATAGAGGGAAGAGCACAGTAGAATATTATTACAGGTGCTCTTCTGGATTTCTGTCTACAATTAAATATTTATGGCTTGGCTTTGAAGCTTGTGCGAAAGGGAAGGGAGTCATAATTAGAGCCTTGGACAACTAAGCAGAGTGCAGTGTATTGTTTCTACTTTCTTTTTCTAATCTTTTTTTAGTTCCGCTATCCCCTCTACCAGCATTATTGTATATTTTTATTCTAGTAAGGTTTTTATTTTTAATTTTTATTTATTTTCAAGGGGAAGCCTTTGAATTTTTCATTTTTATTTTATTTTGATTTTTTTTCTCTCTTTTCCATTGGGATTTTTGCTTTTCCTTTTAATGTATACTTTGGACTACCTTTTTTCTTTTTTTTCTCTTCTCTCAATTGAGAATTTTTTGGCTGGATTAAGGTGTGGATTTTGAAGAAATTCATTCTATTTTTTCTTTTTTCCTTTCCCTCTTTTTTTATTTTGGATTATAATTTTTTTAATTGGATTAAAATTTGAAAGAATTTGAAGATTTGGAACCATCTAAAATGAGTAGGAAACTTATACCTTCGGGTGCTTCTGTGTCCACCTCTGCCTCCCCACCATCTGGACAACGTTCAATTCAGGCAATGTTAAAGCAAGATAAAGAGAAAAAAACAAGAAAAAGTAACCTTACAGATGATCATGCAAGGAATTCAAGACCTTAAGTTAAAAACAGATACCATCGAACAAAGAACAGGGAGGATGGAGGAAAAAGTGGAAAATATTCAACAGATGATGGCAAAGTATGAGGAGAGACTTCAAAAAGTTGAAGAAGGGGGTAAACGAAGAGAGGAGAAGATTGGAAATATTGATAACAGATTAACAGTGATTGAACAAGAAAAAAGTGGGATGCTGAAGTGGGAGATGGAGAGGTTAGAATTTTATCTTAGATTTCAAAATATAGAAGAAGAAAAAGGGCAAGATTTGGCTGCGATAATGATAGGAATCTTGGCGGACGCCTTGGAAATAACAGAAGAAAAGATGATGGATGGAATAGATGAGATATATCGAGTCTTTACAAGATACGCGATGAGAAATAATCTGCCCAGAGAAGTTCATATCAGATTTACTAAAAAATCCATGAAGACACAAATTTTACAAGCAGCAAGAGAGAAGACGTTGAAATATAAAGGCAAAGAAATTTTGGTCTTAAAACAAATACCTAGAAGAGTGAGAGAGAGGAGAAGAGAATATCGATTTCTGACCAAAATGTTATTGAAAAAGGAGGTGAATTACAGATGGTTGATCCCAGAAGGATTGATGTTTACATGGCAAGAACAGAGACATAGAATTGATTCAATTGAGAAAGCAGAACTTTTCTACGCAGAATTTTTGGAGGGAGAGAAGAAGAGGCAGAAAAAGAGATTTCATTAACTGAATTTCAAGAGGAACAAATGGAGATTGGAAAAGAAGAAGGCACAGTAGGTGGACAGGTGGATATTAAAGATCAGCGTGAATTAAGATCCACGAGAGCGGCTAAATTTAAATATAAAATATAACCATGGAGAGAAAAAACTGATTACAATAAATATAAATGGACTGAATTCAGCTGCTAAAAGAAGGAAGATTTTTCATAAATTAGGGAAATTAAAGTTTGATATAATTTGCTTACAAGAAGTACATATTAAAAAGCAACATGAACAACTGTAGTACAACCAAAATTAGGGAAATTGTTTACTTCTCTGACTCAATGTAAGAAAAGAGGAGTGGTTTTATATATTAAAGAGGCTACCCCAGCAAAACTGATTTATGCTGATGAAGATGGGAGAATATTAATGGTGGAAATAATGGACAACAATAGAAAGATACTTTTGACTGCAATTTACGCCCCGAATGATAAACAAGAAGAATTTTATAAAAAATTACATTTGAAAATAACTGGACTGGACTATGCTAGTATAATTATGATGGGAGACTTTAACGGAATTGTGGACAATAAATTGGACTATATAGCAACAACGGCAAAGCACAACAGAAAGACACTTCCTAAATCTTTTTTTAAAATGATAGATGAACTAACTTTAAAAGACATATGGAGAGAAAGAAATGCTAAACTTAAGCAATATACTTTCTATCCAAATAGACATTTATCATGGTCCAGACTAGATATGATTTGGATCTCAACAGATTTAATATCTAGCGTTCAAGAAGTAAATATTGAAACAAGTACTTGGGCTGACCATAACCCATTGACAATTAAATGGAAGGGACAAAAAAAAAAGATCGAGATGGACGTTAAATAATACTATTTTAAAGGGTTATCTTTTCAAGGTCCCTCACAGACAGATTATTACAACAGATGCAAAGTCTGTGTGGATGGGGGCTCATGTAAGACCCTTACAGCTCAGGGTCACCGGTCCACAACAGGACAAACTTGCAGCATAAACTGGCTGGGATTGAGGGCAGTCCACCTGTCCCTCTGCAAATTTCTACTGCTGATCCAGGAACAACGTGTTCTCATCCTGATCGACAGCGTGGCTACAAAGGCCCACATAAACAGATGGGGGCACACATTCAAGATCGCTAATGAGGGAAACAGAGAGACTGTGCCACTGGGCAGAGAGGAATTGAATGTCTGATGCTCCCCCACAAGCGACACTCCTCCACAGGCACTTCACAAAAGCGTCAGGCTCCAGGGATGACTGCTCACCCTGACCCCGACAAATATACCCTAAATGCCACTCACTAAATCCTGGTTGAGTTGGAGGCTGGGATGGGTGCAAACACGTGGCAGGACGGAGGGTCGCAGCCACCCGCCACTGGCAGGTTGCAGTGGTGTGAGCGGCTTCCCCTCCCACCTCCCCAGCTGCCCGTGGGCATTGCCAGCAACCCAGTCAGTGAGCTTCTGACGGCAAAGAAAAGGCCCAGCAGCACCATCATCACCCCTCACCTTTCCTTCCTGTTGGCGGCCAGCCAGAGGAGGTGGAGCCAGTGAGGGGGAGAAAGGAGGCTGGGATAGCAAAAGCTGCCCCGGAAGAAGCAAATAGATGCAGCGCCCCTTTGCCTGCCTGCCTGCCTGCCTGCTAACCATCCAAGCAACCCTGGGCGGCTTAGTGAGGCAGAAGAGAGCGCTCCTGTGCACGTGCCGAAAGCTGCAGAGTGACGCCCAGGCTTTGAAAGAGATACCAGAGTCTTTCTATTCCTGCTTCTATTGTAGCCATCTTTAGCAAGATGATTTTGGCGGTGATAGAATGATGGAGAAGAGCAACCAGGATGATGAGGGGACTGGAGGCTAAAACATACGATGAACTGGGCCTGGCTAGTCTGGTGAAGAGAAGGACCAGGGGAGACATGATAGCGGCCTTCCAATATTTGAGGGGGAAGGGGTCAAGCTATTTTCTAAAGCCCCTGTAGGCCGGACAAGGAATAATGGATGGAAACTGAACAAGGAGAGGTTTAACTTGGAAACAAGGAGAAACTTTCTGACAGTGAGAACAATCAACCAATGGAACAGCTTGCCCTCAGAAGTTGTGGAAGCTTCATCACTTGAGAATTTCAAGAAGAGATTGGACTGCCATTTGTCAGAAATGGTGTAGGGTCTCCTGCTTGGGTGGAGGGGGGTTGGACTAGATGACCTAAAAGGTCCCTTCCAACTCTGATTATCTGTATCTTGCTGGGAGAGCAACAGAGTCTTTCTTGGCACAGCAAAAAGCTTGCAAGTCCCCCTCCCATTGGGAAAGGCTCCCGCGGCAGAGAAAAACAGGATTAAACTGGCTGCTTCTCTGCCGCCCAGAGCCATTTCCCAACAGGAGGGGACTTGCAGGACCAAAGCTAAATTTCGCTCTGCTGGGAAAGCCTCCCTCGCTCTCCCAACTAGAGAAGCGGCCACTGGCCCTGCTCCGTGTGTGTTCTCTGGCAAGGGTAAGTGGTGGGGATGGGAAAAGGCATCTGGCGGTGGCAGCGAAAGCTAAGTGGTAGGGCGGGAAGGCGACCGGCGGCAGCAGAAGGAAAGTTGGGGTGAAAGGCAACTGGTGGTGGCAGATAGGCGACCAGGACTTGCTTGTAGAGCCTCGCTCACCGATCACGAAGGCAATGGTGGGTGGGCGAAGATGGCAGCTGGGTGGTCTGGGAGTCGAGACTCAACTGGGGCTAGAAAATTGGAAACAACATATGATTAAAAAGAGGGATAAAATAGTGTAATTTAGTGAAATGCTTGTGAATAAAATAAATGAAATAAAAGAAAGATCAAAGAGAATACTGTCAGCTTTTATGATGGAAAATACCTGGTTAGTCCATTGGCAGAACTTCATGATAGGACCCACAAATAAGAGAAAACTGGAATGGCGTGATTGGCAAAATAGACAAAAGCAGTGACAGAATATAAAATACACGCAAAGATATATGTACTAAAAGTCCCAATATTATTGAAATAATACTGTTTGCCTGAGGGGGAAACCCTATCACAATCCCAACCTTGTTAGTTATAAATGTTAGCCCCACTTAATAATTTGCGAGCAGTCCTGGTAGAAATATCCTCCAGGGAATTTGGCTATCAAAGTACCTTATTTTCTGAGGTGAAATCTACTGCTTAACTCTTATACTTTTTTTCTCTTAGCTATTTCTTAAGTTGGATTTAATCATACTATGTAAACTAATGGAGTCATTTTTTTTTTCATACAGATAAAACTTCCTGCTATTTCACTACATAGAACTGAGCGGAGTATTACATCCAAATTCCAGGGGAAAAAAACAACTTTACTTCCCTCGAATGTAAGTAATTTGCAGTGGCAATACTTATTAAAAGAATACTAGAATAACAGAGTTGGAAGGAATATTGGAGATCCAACCCCTTGCTAAAATGGGAAATACTATGCCATTCCAGAGAACTGGTTGTCCAACCTCTTATTAAAAACCTCCAGTGTCAGAGCACCCACCCCTTTTGGAGGCAAGTTGTTCCACTGATTAATCCTTCTAACTGTCAGGAAATTCCTCCTCATTTCCAAGTTGGTTCTCTCCTTGATTAGCTTCCATCCATTGCTTCTTTTACTGCCTTCAGGTGCTTTGAAGAATAGAAAATACAACATAGAATAATAGATTTGGAAGACACCTTGGATGTCTTCTAATCCATCCCTCTATTCGAGCAGGAGACCCTATACCAGTGATGGCTAACCTATGACACGCGTGTCACTCGTGACACGCCGAGGCACTTTGACTGACACGCCTGTTGGTGTGGGGAAAACCTGCACATTTAGAGGCTGCCTGTGCTCTGCCCCCTATCCCTGCTCCCTGCTTGTTGCGTGGTGTCACCGCTGCCGCGAGATCTTTGCAGCAGAGAACCAGTTTTAACCGCCATAAACTGAGGTTTGTCAGTTCCATTACCTCAGGAACGCTACAGGAGGAAAGGAGATCCATGAGGTTCACAGCCCTGTAAGGTGGCCTTCCGATCCCCACATCCAGCACCTGCAGCCCCGAGACCAGGGAGACGAGTTTCACAGCCCTGTGTGGTCACCCCAGCCCAGTCCGTCATAAACATCGCAGGAGGACTGCACCGCAACAACCAGACACAGCGCTCACGATAAGCAGCATCGGGCGGCTGTCCTGTAAGTGCAATTAATCCTAAAATCTGCATTTCTGTCTTTGTGGCTCTCCCTTCTTCTCTCCCACTGTAAAACGCTTGGATGTCTAGTCTGCAGCATTCAGCTCCTCTCAGCTTTAATTGCCTCCATAGCACCTCTTACAGTTCTTGCTTCTCACCATCCTCACAGAGCACACCATGCAAACCCTCCAAAAAAATCTCTAAAACCCAAACCAAAAACCCCTTATTTTGGACATCACCTTGACTTTAATTTCTTTCTCCTGGCAGGGTTCTTCTTCTGAGGCCGTGTTTCCCTGTCCTACCATTCTGGAGCCTTCAACTCTCTCCTGTTTCACAGCACAGACTTGCTGAGCTCTGCCAAGAGTGCTGCAGGTACGTACGCGTACGCCTGCCTACTGCTAGTTACAGAAGGGAGTACGTAGTGTAGTGCTTTAAATTATTTTGTCTGTCAGGAGTCTGTCCAACATCACCGTTACAGAGGTAATAAAAGCAGTTAATTTCATAGGTTTTTAATTACCTCTGTAACAGTGTTGTTGGACTGACTCCTGGTACAAAATAATATAAATTAATTTCTTAATTTACCTTGTCTATAAATTGCCATGATTTTTATTTATCGATTGTTGCAGCTCTGAGATGGATAATCCAAAATGTAAGAAAGCAAGATTGAATGATAAAGGGAGTGGTAGTAGCAGACCCTTTCAAGATAGATGGAAATAGCATTATAGCATTATATGGCATTATAGACAGAAGAAAACAGATCATTGTGCATACTATGTAATGAGACAGGAGTAAGCAGAACGTGGAACATAAATAGACATTTTGAAACTAATCATCTCCAGCTCTTGGGAAAAAGTCTGGATGAAAGGAAGGAACACATTTCTAGGCAGTTACACCTCTATAACAGCCAATCAAATTCCCTCCTTAAATTTGTAAGAGGGTCTACAAATTTAACATCAGCAAGTTTATGCGTTGCTCACTCCATAGCTCAGCATGGGAAAGCCCTCAATGAAGGAGAATTTATTAAAGAAACTCTTCTAAGATGTGCACCAGTTTTATTTCATGATATGCAAAATAAAGACGCTATAATTAAGCGAATTTCTGAGTTACCAATCAGTAGAAATGTCATCAAAGACAGAATAATGAGATTGAACACAAACATACAGCATCAGTTAAAAGGAGACTTAGATAATTGTAAATATTTTTCGATTTCTCTTGATGAAACTACTGATGTCACGTCAGATGCTCGGTTGGCCATTATTGCTAGATACTCAGATGGCCTCACAATGAGAAGAGTTGATTAAGTTAGAATCAGTGCCAACAAGTACATCAAGGAAGGAAATATGTAAGGTTGTTATACAAACATTCTGTGACCTAAGCATTGATACGTGTAAAGTTGTGTCCGTGACGACAGATGGGGCACCCAATATGGTGGGGAAAAGTGTAGGATTTGTGAAGTTGTTTCTGGAAGCTATTGGACATCCACTTTTTCCTTTTCATTGTATTATCCATCAGGAGGTGTTGTGTGCCAAAGCAGGATTCACAGAATGAAATGATTTAATATCAGTTGTAACAAAAATAGTGAATTTCATAGCTGCTCGACCCCTTCACAAGCGAGAATTTTCTGCACTGTTACAGGAAGTTGATTCGACCTACAGTGGACTGCTGATGTTCAATAATGTGAGGTGGCTAAGCCGAGGAAAAGTACTTGAGCGATTTGTGGAGTGCTTTTCTGAAATTAAGCTTTTTCTTGAGAATAAAGATCTTGCAAACTTTCCTCAGCTCAATGATCATAAGTGGGTTTACTCATTGATGTTTTTCACAGGTATCTCTGTTCAAATGAATAAGCTCAACTTAAAATTACAAGGTTTTGGCAAAAGTATAGATGTTATGTTCGGATACATAAAAGCCTTTCAAAGTAAAATTAAAATCTTTAAGCGAGATATAGAAAGTAAAACGTATAAGTATTTTCCACAAGTAAAAAAGTATTTTGAGAATGCCAGCACAACTGTACAAAATGAAATAGAGCCCATGCACATGAAGTACCATGATATTGTGAACTCATTATTTGACCAGTTCAGCGAAAGATTTAATCAATGTAGAAGCCTTGAACAGACCATTAAAATAATTAAGTATCCAGATGTAGTAGTCTACAGTACTTTAGAATTAAATAGTTTCAAAGGGATGAAAATTGATGATTTGGAGGTGCAACTTGCTGAATTTCAAGACAGCATCTGGATTCAAGTGTTTGTCGATTTGAGCTCCAAGCTTGAGAATCTGGAAAGAAATCATTTGGAGAAGGAAGAAGACTGCCACTACGAACAGGAAATTTGGAGTGCTTGGAACAGATTACCAGACACTTTGAGTGCCTTGAAAAATCTAGGAATGGCTTTACTCACAACTTTTCCCTCAACATACTTTTGCGAGACCTTATTCTCAGCATTAAATAATATTAAAACAAATAAAAGAAGCAGACTGACAGATGAAGTTAGTAGTGCTTGCTTGGCCCTGAAGTGCACAAAATACAACCCTGCAAATGCAATTCAGCAACAGAAAAGTCACTAAGGTGAATCATCATTTGTTTTTTGAACTAATAAATATATTAAAAATATAACTTTTTCTTTATTAGGGCTGCAAATATTACCAAATTATTGATATTTCTTGAAATGACACGCGACCCGAGGAAGGCTACGCTTTTTCCTGATTTTTGACACACCAAGCTGAAAAGCTTAGCCATCACTGAACTATTCCATTAGTTGATTGCTCTCAACTTTAGGATATCTTCCTTAAGTGTGGGTTGCTTCTCTCCTTTGGTTAGTTTCCAACCATTGTTTCTTGTCTTGACTTTTGATTCTTTGGAAAATAATTTGACACCCTCGGTTTCTAGGAGCCCCTCCAACATTAGAACAGTGCTATCGTGTCACCCACTGGGTCCTTCTTTTCATTAGATTAGGTGTACCCCATTCCTGTAATCATTCTTCATATGTTTTAGCCTCCAGCCCCCTACTGTGTTTCTCCAACAATACACCTCCCAATAGGAAGACCCAGGATGTTTTCTGGGCATAAAATGAAATTAAGCCCCTCCCCCAAAATTTAGGCCTATTTTAAAACATGCAAAATGGGGAGGAAAGGGCAGAGGGACTTGCGTTAGGAGCGCCCCGCGGCCAGCCATACTCGCCACCAGCCGCTCCTAACGAGCAATCATGGCAGAGCATGGAGAGCTCCCTTCTCCCGCGAAGCACTTTTGCTGCAGACCCGAGACCTTCAGCGCCTGCCGCCGCTGCTTCCTCTGTGGCCATTGCTTTCCCTTCTGCCCGTGCCGCCGCTGTTTGGAGCTTCTGCTTCCGCATTTGGAGTACTGCTGCCATTTGGACCTCCGTCGCAGTTCCGAACGCACTCCAAATGGCGATGGTGTCCCAGATGCAGAAACACTGCATATGACTCCACTGCTACTAACTTGGCACTGATTGAGTGGACACTAACTGAGGATTTCCCAGGCAAGTATGGTTTATCGGATGTGGAATGTTGATGCCTGCTATGCTTTAATTTGCTTTCCTAATTTTTCACTATTGCATATTTTAAAACGATATTCGAACAGTCCATTATCATACTTCATGAAGTTTGTTTTTGATAGATGGATACTAATTATGTTTAACATGACCAAATCAATATACAGTTCATAAAAATCTGACTTGTTATTTTCATGAGTTTGAGTGTACAACTGTTTGCTTAGAATTTGATGTTACAATGGATCCCCGAAAGGCACTTATAACCCAGTTCCAAACTTATGATTGCTGGGAGAGGTGTGGTCACATTTTTACATTGCGGGCACTTGGCAACCAGTTTGCATTTGCGGCTATTTGCGATTTTGGTGAAAACTAGCATTTTTGATTTTCAGCAAAAACACCCCATAGAAATCAATGGGGTTGCTTAACACCCATGGTGATTTGCTTAATGACTGCCACAAAGAATCTGTAAAATTGGATCGGTTGCATGATAAGCCTTTTGTAACTGTCACAATTTAAGATTGTAATAGGCTCAATTATGATGGTGAGTCAAGAACTACCAGTACTTCCATTAATAGTAGCTGGGTCCTCTGAACTTTAACAGTTTTCTCCCCTTGATTACTAAAAGGGAGGGTGTAATCAACAACAGTGATAAAATAACAGGATTTGTCATCTGTCCAAAGAACTGTGCTGCTAATTGCTTGTGTCTTTGTATTAGAAGGAATTTTTGATACAATTTTAGAAATAAATTTCACAGGATAACTGATAATTAAACAACTAAAGGAAAGAAGCAAAACAGGAATTGTAATAAACCAGCATGTTACAAAGAGAACGTACATACAAACTACAAAATAAACGTTTACTTCTGTTGCACAATCGACCTACTTGGGAAAGCTTCTGTGAAATAGTTTGACATTTTATTTTTCAGTTCCACTAATTATTAGGCCTTTAATAATTGAATGTTTTCTCAAATAATAGGGAAATAGGTATTCAATTCTTCTTTTTGCTTTGTTTTGAAAGTATACACAATTTGTGTTGTTTGCTTATAATTATTACTATGAAAAATCTATTAGGCCTACTTTCAATTTAAAACTTAATTATTTCTTATTTTCTATGAAGGCCTCCTCGTAAAAATATGCGCCTGTAAACTTCAGCTTCAGATTAATGGTGGTTATGGTAATGAGTGGCTTCAGCAACCTCAAGGATGCCGTGTTCCTGACACACTGCAGCCCGCAGTGTTCAAGATGGCCAAAGCCCTGGCCAAACAAGCGGATGTCAAGGAGATGGATTGGGACGATCTCGAGCCTATACTACGGAACCATTCTGCCCCTGCCGTGCCCATCCTCATCCAAAGGCACGACTTCTACCGGCGGGACCAGCGCGAGAGCGAGGGGCTCAGCGATTTTGTGGCGGAGCTGAGACCTCAGGGGCCTATGCGACTTCACTGACCTCGACGAGGCCCTGTGAGACCGCGTCGTCCTAGGACTCCGAGACCCCGTCCTACAGAGCCGACTCATGGCAAAGGGTGACATTTCCCTTGCCGAGGCAGCTGCCACCGAAGCAACCCGTTTGCGGCAGGCGAACACAGCTGACCGGCCGGCAGCCACTGAGATGACCCCAGCACCAGAGAAGCACTCAGAAACCGGCCATTGAGAGACCATCACCACCCATCATAGCTGAGCCAATCACGGGAGATTCAAAGCGCTGTCATTGGCCACCAGGTCTATGCACGTAATTACACAGGCCATCCCTTATGGGTGCCAGGGCAAATCGTGGCAGTAACTGGGCCTAAGTCCTACAGGGTCTTGCTGCAAGACGTTTGTACCTGGCGCCAGCACATCAACTAACTGAGAAGGAGTTGGAGCATGGCTACTGACGACCCTCATTACACGCCGAGCGAAACGGACCCACCAACGCATGCTGAGTTTTCCCCGGGGCACTTCGAGTGAGTAAGCCTACCTGGACTGCCGCCTGTCTCGGCCAGAGTCACCTGACGACGAGGCTCCAGTTCCTTCGAGTTCCGAAGCAGCCCAGGAAGTGGAGGACTTCTCCCCTACGGCAGCTCCACCAGGACTAAGGCGATTCGGCTCCCTGCGCAGACGCCCGGCCTACTTGAGAGACTATGCATGCTCCTTGCTAGGGGAAAGGAGTGTTGTGTTCAACAGACTGACCCGCAGTCCCCACTCAGGTCCGCACTTCTGGTGGGAGCGCGGACCGCTCCCATTGGTCGATGCTGTTTGACAGCTGGCAATAAAAGGAGCTGTCAAACGGCATCAGCTGTTGCCGCCAGCTGACTGCCTGTTAGCCTGGCAGCTGCGGCAACCTTTTATTCATTGTAATAAAGTTACTTGTCTTTCCCTCCAGGTCTGCTTCAGCTCATTACCTGCCGCTCTACAACAGACCCTAAATCATATAAAGTTGGCCGACGGACGGTTATAGCACCAGCATGTGGACCGACTAAGGAGCCATTGAAATGCCCCTGCAGGTCTGTTTCAGAGGGAGGCTGAAGCCGCGGACAGAGTGGGACAACACCAAAATCCCTCAAAGGCCAATGCCCAAACAACAGTCTCGCGGAGGCCGTACCTGGAGAAGCCGCATCACTGTCGACCAAGTCCTGCTCACCATCTTCCCAGGACATTCTGTTGACACCAGAGGTCCCCTCTCACTGCCAGTGGAGATTGGCCGGGGAGAAGAGTCGACACCACCCCGGTGGAAGGCTCCGGCATGACGACAGGTCCTTCCCCATTGCCAACTGCAGGATTGAGACGATCAGGGCGAGCAAAGCGCTGGCCTGCCTACCTGGACAGTTACGCATGCAGTTCCAGGGGAAAGGAGTGTTGTGTCCAGCAACTCTTCACTCTGGTCCACTTTTTGAGCGGGATCGAGAAGCCTCTGATTGGCTGAACTTTTTGACATCTCCGTATAAAAGAACGGCATAACTGTATTTGAATAAATTGTTCCTGTATTTGAATCATTGGGGTTACTTTATTTATTTATTTTTAATAAAATGGTGGATTTTTAATAAATTGGGGTGTGGTTCCCCTAAAGGGGGGCAGCTGGGATTTGGCATCATGCAGTTGGTAAGTTACAAACGGGTTGTTTATCATTAAGATCTGCTTTGTGATCAAAGGCAGTGTGAAATGTTCCCTCAGCCAAGGGGCCTTGCTCCACCCAGAACCTCAGTGGTTCCAGTTGGCCAAATGGCGCTTCAGTGGAAATCTCTGAAAGAGACTATAGGCCTCAACCAATTGCATCTGTGATGCCACCTGGAGAGCTTTTTGCAGTTGGTGCTCTAAGGTGGCCTGGGACCCTACATCTGCTTCGGTCCCAGATGTGCTGATGTTCCTACAGGAAGGGCCCTCGCCAAACACTCCGCCATCAGGTGGCAGCTTTGTCTTCAGTGCTGTTGAGGGATAATTTACCTTTCTATCCCATCACCCCCATCAATTCGCAGATTTCTGAGGGGAGCCTCCAATCTGCATCCCCCAGAAGTTCATAGATATCCCACTTGGGATCTCCCAAAGGTAATCCAGGCCATGACGGGATACCCCTTTGAACCTTGTGGTCCTCCATTTTTGTGAGATAAGATTTGTGCATCTTTCACGAGAAGAGAGTAGTAATACGTTTAGATCCTATCTTTGTTTCAAAGATTAATTCTTGGTTCCATAGGGCACAAGGCATAATAGTAGTACCAGATTTCTGCCCTAAGCCTCAATATGAGTTGAAACACAAGTGGCATACTTTGGATTTGAGGAGAGCCCTTCATATCTATGTTAAATGTACTGCTCCCTTTTGCAACACAGAAGCGATGTTCGTGTCATTCCAGCCGGCTTCCTTGGGGAGCAAGGTTTCCCCATCCATGATGGGCAGATGAACCAGGGCTTGTATTCCATTGCTTACGAGACCTTATCTCTCTCAATTCCCAAGAAGCTCACAGCCCACTGTACTAGGAGTGCAGCAACCTCGGCAGCCTGGGCTACCCAGGTGTCCGTTGAGGGGCGGCTACCTGGGCGTCGCCTTCTCCGTTTATCCAGCACTATCGTCTGAACTCCTTCGCCTCTGCAGAAGTGGCATTTGACAGAAGGGTGCTTCAGAAGGTTCTTCCAGTTTTGGATGGAGCGGACCAGACGATGACCCTCCATTGGACATGCAGGCTTTGGTATGTCCCATTCCTGGACTCTTGTAGCATCGTGCATTGATATATTTACCCGAGAAATTAAAGCCAAGGGGATAATAAAGATTTCCGAACATTGAAAAAAAATATTTTATTTTTTTGCTGTAAGTGGGAAGGGAGAGGAAAAGAATTAAGGTTAAGATTTTGCTGGAGGAGACTGCTTAGAGTTTACAAGACTAGAGCTAGATTGTATCAAGACTTCTAAAAGATACATTTTAATTGGAACTTTGCAACTGAATTGTAACTCCAGGAAGAGAAAGTGTAAAAAAAGAAAGTGCTAAATGAAACAGTCTGTGTGTATTTGGATTGCTTGGTTACTTTGAGACCTTTGGAAACTATTATTTGAAAGACTAAAAACATTTGGGTTGTTTAAAAAAAATTCTACAATGGCATTACTTGTTGATGAACTGAAAATGGAATTCAAAAAGTATAAAGAAGAGGAACAAGAAGGGAAGAGCTGTTTTGGCTCCATTTTCCATTTCTTAGAAATGGTGATTTCTACTTATGAGAAACTACAAGAACAAGAAGATTGGGATGAAGAAGAAGCCATAATGAACAAGCAATTCTAGCTCGGGAAGAAAAGGGAAAGTGGGGAAAGAGAATGGAGAATTGAAGATTTAAAAAAACAACCCAAAACGGGAAAAATAAGGTGAAAAGTTGATACAATGTTAGAAAGCAACAGAAAAGAGGAATACAGAAGACAGTGGAGATCAAGAGACAAGGGGGTAAAAAGGCTAGACTGGAGAAGCATGGAGGGAAAAAAGGGAAGAGAAGTTACAAAGGTTTGAAACAAGATGTAAAGAAACAGGATTTATTTAGAGACAATGGGTAAAAATATAACTAAAAAAGAGATTCTGCAAAAGTACATAAAACTATATTGTTGTATTAATATTTGAAATAATGTTAGAAAATTGGAACAATATATGATTATAAAATGGGATAAAATATTTAATGTAATTTAATGAAAAAAATTTTGAATAAAAAATGAAATGAAATTTGAGAGAATCGCACTAAGAAGTAATGGGAACGTTTTAATTTCATAATACTTTAAAATATAAGTGAAATGGGGAGGAAGTAATTAAGCAAAATTTATAAGTGTGCCCATGGAAGCATGATACCTATTTGAAAAGGAATGTGTAAAATGTTTAAGACTTAAATGAATATTAATTTTAACGATAGAGTTTAATTGCTATGGATTATTTTTTAAATTATATTATAAACTTACAATTTTTTCTTATTTTAAAATATAGTACGTAGCTTTAGAGTGCACTATGCAGAATCCGAATGAAAATTGTGTATTATTTTAAGTGTTAAATTTAGGGGAAAGATATCAAGGCGTCATACTCCAATCAGTGATTACAGGATAAATTTTGTGTTAATGAGAAAAGATAATAGACAGCTGAAACAGAACAGACAAGGGATATAAGTATAATGATTTAAATTGAGATGAAATAAATAAAACAGAATTAAGAGAGTGAAAAGAGGGGAGAAGCTATATAAAAAATATAGAATGGTAAATAAGATGCGAAATGGTATATAAAAGTGAGCATGAATTTGAATTTATGTCTGTACCAAAAGATGTAACCTGGGACTGAGCTGCTTTCCAAAACGATGTTTTATGTTTTCATGTTTTGTGTTCTGTTTGTCTATGTTTGTTTATTGAAAATTAATAAAATTTCTTTAAAAAATAAAATAAAAGTCAAGAGTACAAATTACAGGCATTTGCGGATGACATGGTATTTGTCATAGAAGAGCTAATAGATTTGGGACCAGTATTATTAAATGAAATAGATAAAATTGGGCAAATTGGCAGAATTAAAAATTAACAAGGAAATTCTAATTAAAAACTTAACCAACAGTAAACAAAAAGAATTAAGAGGAAATGATAGGATTAACCAACAGTGAACAAGATCAAATATTTAGGCATTTGGCTAAGACCGAGTGCATCAACCCTGAGGGAAGACAACTATATCAAATTATTGCAACAAATTAGAAAGGATTTGGAAAATTGGAGTAAAATGCAAATCTCATTATTAAGTAGAATAGCAATGGATCAAGATGAATGTCCTACCCAAAATTTTGTATTTATTTCAAACAATTCAGATATTATTTGATAAAAATTTCTTTAAAGACTTAGACAAAATTGTTATGAAATTCATTTGGGCAGGGAAAAGAACAATAAATAAAATATATCTACAAGATAATAAAAGCAGAGGGGGGCTTTGGACTTATCATCAAATGTAATAGAGAGAAATGTTTACTGTCCTATTAGTAGGTTTACTATTTTTTTAATTTCTGTATACTCGTAGGTTTCTATCTTTTTAATCCATTGCAAATAAAGTTCGTTTTTTTTTAAAAAAGGATGTTCTTGGGTAAATATACCAACTGCCCCATTTGCCTCAGAAAATACGTGGAGGTGATGAATTTAAAGCCAGTAGAGGATGGTTTGAAAACTTTCATAAGTGGTATTCATAATGATGTGAGGTATGGAGAGGCCGCTATCTCTGACGCTGCCGTGGAAGAGTTCACGAAAAATTAGTGGAGGCTGAATGATACATCCCACAACAAGTGTAAGTGTTTAAGTGCAACGAGACAGGATTGTTTTGGGAAAAGATGGCAAAGAGGATCACATAAGAGGAGAAGGCTATGCCCGGCCACAAGCCAACGATTGACCCTTCTGCTGTGTGCAAACGCGTGGCAATCTAAAACTGAAACCGCTACCAGTATGAGAACCTTGTGCGTTCAAGCAGCAGAAGTTGAACAAGGCCAGACTGCCTGTGATGGGGAGGGCTAATATGAAGGGTTGGGTCACAAGGAGCTTGTTTTTGGAATGGCTGCACGAGGCTTTTGCTCCCGCTGGAGAAAATACCTTTCCAACAAACATCTGCCTGAAAGATGCTTTCTTCTGAGGAACAACGCACTAGCACACCCTCCAAGTTTGGTTGACCATATGGACGATGAGGATGACTTAATAATATAGAGGTCAAGTTTCCCTTCCCCCCCACAACATGACTGTAGCCCATGGACCAGCAAGTAATTTCCAACTTTAAGAAGTTGTACACCAGGTATGTTTTAATATGACCGAAGAGACGTCTTTGACGCTGAGAGAATTCTGGAAGAACCATTTTAATATTGTTCAACTTCCTTCAATGGTGATGGTGATGTTGATCTTTCTTGTTCATGTTGAGCTGGTTTTCCCAATGGTTGTCCGTCACGGCCGACTCAGAATGTTGGTTTTCTTTTTTTCCGCAGTTTCCACACTAGTTCGGCTCTGTACCATCTCTGTATTGGATGGGTCTGCATACTCTCTAATGGCCCTTTCACTCACAACATTGACAGGTGGCTTCCTTGAATCTGCAATTCACTCTTGAATGATTCCCGCCACAACCGGCACATGCAGACCGCCCTTCAGTTTTCGTAATTTTCCTGTTACTTTTGAGTTGGCAAGCATCTTCTTTGTCTGTTGACTCTTTCAATTCATTGTGATCTTGTTGGGCTGTGTTGCCACGATGCACGTTATTTAGGCATTTTTATTTCTGAATTGTGGCCATTGCTTTGATTGAAGTCTTGGTGGCTCTGGCTTCATCTATTGCTATCTTCAAGGTGAGGCTGGGCTTTGCTAGTAACCTCCATTGGTCTAAGACTCACATCCCTGACTCCGCAGATGAGTCTGTCCAGTAATAGATATTCGAGGTCTTTAAATTCACAGTACATGGCAGTCCTTTGTAGCGCGGTGATGTAATCATTTATTGACTCACCTTCATTTTGGCTCCAGCAGTGGAATTCATGCCGTCAGACAATCTTGGATGGTGCTGGTGCATAATATGTTCTGAGTGTATTTGGGGTTGTGTCCCATGACATCATTTGGACTGCTGCTGGAGCAACCAGTGCCTTGGCTGTATCAAAAATTTCAGAGCCACAATAACTCAAGAATAGCGCTCTCTTTCTGTTGTCCAAGAGTGCTTGTAACTTGTTGGCCTCTAGGAAACAATCAAATCAGATCAGATAAGAGTCCCAGTGTTCAATGGCTGGCTTGAAAGGTGCTGGTGGAATGCGCGTGGTCACCTTGCTGAATTCAGGACGAATCTTTCCTGATGACTGATTCTGCTAGTTTTTTTTTTTTTCTATTCTTCCTAGGATCCCATCTTCATCGCTAGTGTTCTGTTGTGGACACGCAGCCGAAGGGTACCGTCCAACTTGTTTATTCAGTTAATAAACACAGTAGTGATAAGAGAACAGCTGAACCCGTCTTGACAGTTCCCCTTTTATAGGGGCTGTGAGACAAGCCAGCCAATCACATTCAAAAGGTTTTCCCACCTAAACTGTGGACCTGAGTGAAAACTTTAGCTATACTAAAAACATATCTCACTCTGCAGACAAGCTGGTCCAGCAGCATATCGTCTAGATGGTCTTGGAAACCGCATTGGAGGGCGGCTAAACAAAGAGCCGCCATATATTTTTTCACAGACACATCCTCCACTTCTTTGCCGGAAGGCATGGCGGCAGGCGATGCGTGATGGTTTGGGAGCCATAGTGGTTTCCGAGAACCTCCTGCAGCTCTTCCCAGGTGACAGGCCTTAACTGTCTGAGGTGTGACAGCAAGGCAGTTGCTGTGTCAAAGACGGTTGCCCCGCAAAAGCTCAGGAAATAGGCTTTTTTCCTGTTCAGAGGGGTGTCAAATAGCTTCACAATGTGTCCGTGACGCATTTAAATCTGTTCATATATGATGTCCACATCTCGGTGGTCAGCTGAAAAGGTGGGAAGTTCAGCAGTGCTGCCATTTCTCCATTTGTTAATGATAGCTCTTAGTAGTGACTTCAGCCTATTTGGCACTCTCTCTCTGCCTCAGGATTTCCTCAGTTTGCTAACCATCCCACCTTCATCACCAGTTTTGGGTTTGGTGCGTGGGAGAGAAGTAGAGGCAACATAAAGCTAACAGGCTTTATTTGTTAAAGTGTATCTCAGCTGTAACCACGAGCTTGAGGCAGCAACTGAGAGAGAGAGAGAGAGAGGTGATTGTTTGACAGCTCATTTTATACGGAGCTGTCAATCAGTTCAGCCAATCAGAGGCTTCTCTGGCTCCCGCTCAAAAAGCGGAACGGAGTGAAGACTTGCTGGATACAACAGAAGTTAATCCTCATTGAATGGCAGAAGAAAATACTAGGAAAATGTCAGAGTAGGCTTCTCCAGAATGTAGGGTGAAGGTAGCTTTGGGCCTATGACTAATGCTACCCCGAGGAGTGGGCTGGTTGGGTGGTGGAATTGTAGGGACCTGAAGAAAATGGTGTCCTGATTTGGTCTAAGGTCTTGGGGACACACTTCCTCCTCTGTTACCATAGGAGTCCAGGTTTGGGTATAGGAGAAGGAAAAAGAGTGGACTGCCTCTTCCCTGGTCCCCCAATTTGGCCGAACTGTGCTCCTATTGGAAGGGAAGCCTGCTGCTAATGTCCCCTCATTTGGTCCAGAGTTTTAACAAACTGCCTCTTGAGTGCCGCATGTCTCTTTTTTTCAGCCTTTGGTTCAGCTTGGGAAACTTTCTTTGGAGTGAAGGCTCCATGATCAAACAAGGGCTGGAAGTGCTGGAATCAACCCTCAATACGTGTCCCCTGATCTCACTGGGATAATTCTCTCAGAAATATTGCCACAGGATAAGACAAACCGACGCTTCTAGGCAATTAAAATGGCTGCCGGCCTCGTGCTGAGGTAATAAAATGACCGCCTGCATCACGAGGAGAAATTGTTGGAGAGCCTGTGTTGCTCTATAGGCTCTAAGTGCCCCGACCAAAGAGAGAAACCCAGGAGCGAAATTTTTAGCCTAGGAGCAGCTGTGTGTCGGAGGCTTGAGATCAGACCTGCAACCTTTTCCAGCTAATTGCTAGCTACAATCCTTAACTCTGCTTCCAAGACAGGAAGCTCATTTTGACTAGGAGCTGAGTCAAAGCTGGGGGACCTGGCCTAGAGGCTGGCCTTTTATACAGCAGACTCAGCTCTATGATGTGTAATAGGGAGAAGTCTAACCCATCCTGGATTCTCGAAGCAGCATATAGGATTTGGAGATGTGCCGTCATTCCTGCTGGAATCATTATTTGATCCACTCTTCTCTGTGCAAGGAAACGCTTCTTGTCTTTGTCATGGTGAGTGCTGGCTGCATCCCATATCAGTAAGCCTCTTTGGCACCTCGCCCAAGTGGCAGTACTAACTCGACCCACTTCCATAAGTGTGCACCAAACCTTTTCAGTTTCAAGGACATAAGTCCCTGAAACACATTCAATCTTATTTTTTGCCCTTGGCAATGACGAAGTGCCGTTTTGCTCCCATCCAGGTGAATTGCCAAGATGAACGTAACACGTGCACTTTCATATCCAATGGATGGAATTTAAATTGACGTAGCACCCCTTTTATCAATCGTTATTTGAGCCTCTTGGTCCCCTCTGTGTGTGCGTATGCATGCGGGTGTGTATTCAGAGACTGGGAAAACTCGAAGTGAGCGGCAGAGGCTAGAGGAATCTCGATAAATTTCATGCTACAAGCATTGCGTTCCCCATTCTCGTGCGGAAAATCTCTTCCAGTCCACCCGCTCTTTTCTCTAATTTCTGCCATTTCTAATGGATGCCACTTGTGGTCTAGGCTGAAGGATATTGGCTTGCCCTTATATTCCCCCAATGCGCCGTCGAACATGTCTGTGAACGTTTTACTCAAGTGCTTAGCCGTTGTTGTTGAAGGGATACTTGTGACTCCCAGCCCCAAGAATGCAAACCAATCCAGTCTAAAAGGATCCCACGGTGAGGACTAACGATAGGTATCCAGCAAACTGGCCATATTTTAAGAATTTCCCACTGCCTGCAGTGGGAATATTGTTTCCCTGATAGTCCAGGAGCCTCACACAGCTGGGTTTCCATTGCTGTTCTTGTCTATGATGTCATCTAGGGTGGTTTGTGATATGATGGCCGTAGCCCATCCCGTATCCACCTTCCTTCCGGCATGGTGCCCCCTTGAGGTCAACAGTCACATGTATTTTCTTGTTTGGAAGGCTCCCGGATGGGTGTCTTATTGTTTGTGCAGGCAGTGAAACACTCCTCTTCCCTGGTTTGAGCTGCCTTTCTCTGTGTTTGGAGGCGTGGCTTCTGGGAAAGCTACACGGCAGATATGTGCTAGGTGTCTCTTTTTTCCACACTGCCTGCAGATTGTGCTTTTATGTCAGCAGGCTGCCCTCGGGTGGTTTCCCCCACAACTCATGCACTGCACCGTCTTAGGCTCCCCATCACTGCAAGTCTTACTATCGTCTGCGTCCTCATCTCCCCCCTGGTCTCGGTTTCCTTGCGGTGGACTGTGGCAGCCCGGTTTACAGTTTTCAGGCCGTTTGACTTTCGTCACTCATTAACCGGTCTCAGAGAGTCTCGTTCAGGTTGCAGAATTCGCAATACAAGGCAGCATTTCGGAGCACAGACATATGGACTCCCTCCATTTGGTCCCTCCTCCTGTAAAATGCGTGCCGCTTTGCAATGCAGGAAGGTTTGGGAGCATGGCCCTGGGTCAGTTTCTGTATTAACATGGCCCAAGGGACTGTCTGCAGGGGATCCGGAGTGATGATGGCGCGAGTTGTCTCGAAGACTTCCTGCCACAATTGCTAAGGAAGATTGCTCTCTTTCTGTTTGTCTGTAATGTTGGTAAGCTCGTTTGCCTCTAAGTTGCAGTCAAATTGTACTAAATAATAGTCCCAAGTTTCTAATTCCGGGTCAAAAGGGGTGAACTTGTTAATAACCTTTAATGGATCTAGCCAAAATTAACTTTAAAAAAATGTTTATGGTCAGAGTAATTCTTTTATTGCAGACTTACATTATGTCAATGTTCTTCTTCAATCATTCTTCAATCATTCTTGACTACAAAAGTAAGTACTTTTTATACCTGGTAGGAGGAGAATGTGCAATGATGCATCACGGAACTTGTATGCTTAACATGAGGGACGGCAATATCAATGTTTTCTTATGTGACTTTAAGCAGTTTGACATTTTACCTTAACAGAACTTCTGAGTGTTCGCCATCTTTTCTGTCTTGTGCAGTTTGGTCTCCTTTGGTTTTGACTTCTGCAGCCTGAGCTACTTGGCTGACCTGGGCGGCCTGGTCTACCCGGATGTCTGGAGCGGCCTGGTCTACTCGTAGCGAAACTGTCAGCATGCTGTGCGCTAGGGGGAAAACTCTGGGAGGTTCAGCCAATCGCTTCCAGCAAGTCAAGTACTCACAATTCAAAATGGGCTGGAGCCCCAAGACACTGAAGCTTTGACACTGAAGGAGCTCGGATCCCTAATCCTGATGGCCTAGCTCCGTCAGATCCCCCGGGAGCTGTGCCGATGTTATTTTTTGTCTGCTTTCTCCTTTTGATTTTGAGAAAGCAGCTGCTAAGTAGCAAAAACTGAAGAGACGCTTGCTCAAGGAGCTGAGTCAAAAAGCTTGGGGGGGGGGGGGGGAGAAGCAGCAGGGGCCGGTTTTTATACTTTGGCAGACTCAGTTCGATGGGAGGAGTCTTAGCCATTGCTGGACTCTTGTAGCAGGTACCTTCCTAGCTTTCTCACCGATAGTTGCCTCGCCTGCGCTATCACCTGCAAGTTGCTTCTCATTTCAACCACACTTAACAACAGTTTTTCCACCTCTTCCTTGCAACATTAGCTGCCTTAATAGCCCTCCTGCTTCAAAACAGTCGGGATCATAGGCTTTGATTCCTTGGATACCGCAGCAAGATCATTAACACCACGCACACCGTATTTCAATTTTCCATAAAATCTTCATCTCACCAACATTCTCACCGCTCTTCATTTCATGAGAGGCCCATGGTTAATTGCGAGATTAACGCACCCATGGGTTGAGAGGAAAGAACAGGGAATTTGGCTTGCAAACGAAATAGAGCGGAAGGGGAAATCAGCCGTCGCCCGTGTTAGATCGTGACCCAAGCATTTGTTCACGACCAGATGCACAAGCCTTCCTAAATTTTTGGTTGTCACCTGATTTGGTCATGGTCAGCAGTGTTCGTGACCAGAGGTGTTTCACTGAAGGGCAATGTTATCTGAAGCCACTTGGGTAAACGAATTTAAAAACAGATAGACTCACTAAGCAATTTCACAATAAATACCCTCAAACCACAGATTGAGGGAGAGAGGGACAGATGATTCCTCTCTTAATTCCTCTAAGTTTGGATTTTCAGGATACTATCCAATGAAAGATACGATTGTCAACTCTGAAGCGAACCTGGCTAAAGCTACCTGCTTCATAGCCGCCAAGAAGCTATAGAGGGGAGAAGTAGGTAGCCAGGCTCCAGTCAAAAAAACCCAACTATAATTCTGTTTTTCCACCAGGTGGCAGCAGAAGCACTTAAATGCTTTTTGGATGAATTTTTTTTTTTAACTAAATGGGAATATTGCAATTTTTTTCAGAAAAGTTGGCAGTTTTAAGGCTCTTTTGGGAATCCTCCCAATCCCGTTTTGAAGGATTAAGTCCAAGGTGCAGAAAATAAAAGTTGACAGGTTGACTTATTGGGGGAAAAACGGACTTAAGCCTCCTCTCTTGAATATAAAAGACGGAATTTAAGGTCTTGAAACAGCTCAGCTTTCTTCCTGTGCTGTGTTCCATTTATTTTAATATCAGTCAATAAAGATCTTGGTTGAAGCAGATCCAACCTGTGGGAAGCCATCATCTCCTTCCTGGAAGAATGAAATGTTTTGAATATTTTTAAAAGGCAGGATAAAAGGTTTCCCCTAAAAGAGAAATTTAAAATCTTCAGGAAGACATAATTTATTTTTATTTTTTTTACTGGCTCTGTGGGCATGGCTTAGTGGGCGTGGTGTGGCTGTAAAATATTTTTCTTCCCCACTCCAGGGGAAGGAATACTGTAAAGTCCCCACTCCTTCCCCACCCCACTAACCTGCATTCCAGCTCTGTTCTCCTGTGCAGAACAACCAAAGAAGATCCAGCTGGAAGGCAGGTTTCCAGCAAAATATCATAACCTGTAATTGTGTGTGACTACAGGATGTTGCCGAATGCTTAAAATGCAGTTGTGTGATGAGGGGGGCAAGTACAACCGACAGCGTATCCAATAGTGGTTTTTATAGGAATAATAGATACATGCACGTACTGTAGGCAGAAGTGAAACAAGCAGTAATTACAGCAGGGAAGAGTAAACTACAAAAGGAGCAGGGCCTCCTTTTATTACACAGGTGTTCCGGGGCAGCAGGTGTGGACAAAAGGGAGCCTGTCAAGGACTTAGATGGGGGTCCTGTCTCTAATGCACGGATGGGGCCAGGACCATCTGGGAGTGGGGTGCTACCTTTGGAGCTTTTGGAGCCTGGCAGCAGTGAAGCAGAAGACCCCAGGAAGCCAGTGCGTGTGTGCGCAGGGCTAGTCGAAGGAGAGAGCTGCTGAGGGAGCAAGGGCGACTCGGGAGTAGTCTGGAAGGTGATTGCTCCTCCCATAAGGGGTAAAAGCCAGCCTTCGGGGATGTGCTTTTTGCAGGAAGCAAAGAATTCTTTAGAGTCAGAGCCCTTGTTGAAGCCCTGGGAACTCCAGGATTTTTTTTTAAAAAAACTTCTGTCAGTTAAGTAAGTAGACTTCTTTTCCTTGGCAGCCTTTTACAACTTGAAACTTTTAACTCGGACAGTTAGGTTTAAATGACTCTTGGCTGGGAATGCCAACAATTCCCAGCACCACATTAAAAAAGGTTTGCTTGTATAATACAGTTTGTGTTTAATTTAAACTCAGCTTGGGTCAGAACAACAGGCTCTTAAACAGTAGTGGGATTCAAAAAAAATTTACTACTGGTTTGTGGGCGTGGCTTGGTGGGCATGGCATGGCTTGGTGGATGTGGCAGGGGAAAAATACTATAAAATCCCTATTTCCACCCCACTCCAGGGCCAGTCAGAGGTGGTATTTGCCGGTTCTTCACACTACTAAACATTTCCGCTACCGGTTCTTCAGAACAGGTCAAAACCTGTTGAATACCACCTCTGCTCTTAAAGCAAGCATTCTCAAACTACAGCCCATGGGCCGGAAACGCTGCCCTGTCCACATCATACCTATTCACTAGAACCGGTTGTTAACATTCTAAGAAGTTCGGAGAACCAGTTGTTAGAAGAAATTACTGGCCTAATCCTGTAAGGAAAGCAGGAAGGAAACATTCTGGTGTTGCTTAAAGAAACTGCCTGTCCATTAACCCCTTTTACACTCTTGGCAGGACTAGACTTCCTGTCTCAGGAACTTCTCTGGAGTTTTTTCCCCTCCTTTGCTGGTGACCATTCCAAGTTACAATGGCACTGAAAAAAATGACTTATGACCATTTTTCACATTTATGACTGTTGCAGCATCCCCACAGTCATGAGAGGCCAGGCGAGGAGATGCGTCCGTCGATGTGAGTGATATGCCCAGCCAATAACATGACCACCAAGTCATGTCCACCCAGTCACATGACCACCAAGGCATGCCCACCACCTAAGCCACGCCCACAGAACTGGTTGTTAAATTTTTTGAATCCCGCCCCTGGATGAGATGGGATGGAATAGCAACAGCAATAACATGGAGTGGGAATGGGAGTCAGAATAGGATGGAATGGGGTGGAATTCAACGAGGTATCCCAGGAAAGAGAGAGAGATGGAAAGAGAGAGAGAGAGAGAGAAAGTGTCTTTTTATTTTATTTATTTTATTTTATTTTATTTGTCAATTGTTTACAAGATAATAAGTATAAGTGTATACATAGTTATGAATACATGAAATGGGTACATATAAGAAAAATGAAAGAAACAATAGGACAGGGACGGTAGGCACGTTGGTGCGCTTATGCACGCCCCCTACAGACCTCTTAGGAAAGGGGTGAGGTCAATAGTAGACAGTCTAAGGTTAAAGTTTTTGGGGTTTGGCGAAGAAACTATAGAGTCGGGTAGAGTATTCCAGACATTGACCACTCTGTTGCTGAAGTCGTATTTCCTGCAATCAAGCTTGGTGCGGTTAACCTTGAGTTTGTATCTGTTGCTCTTGTGTTGTTATGGTTGAAGCTGAAGTATTCATTGACAGGTAGGACATTGCAATGTATGATTTTATATACCATGCTTAAATCAGACCGAAGACGGCGTAATTCAAGGTTTTCTAGTTCTAGAATTTCAAGTCTGGTGGCATAAGGTATTCTACAATGAGTAGAGGAGTGGAGAACTCTTCTTGTGAAATATTTCTGGACTTTCTCAATTGTGCTAATATCAGATACGTAATGTGGGTTCCAGACTGATGAGCTGTATTCGAGTATTGGTCTAGCAAATGTTTTGTATGCTCTAGTTAGTAGTGTGATATTACCAGAGAAAAAGCTACGTAAGATTAGGTTAACAACTCTTAATGCCTTTTTGGCTATGTAGTTGCAGTGGGCACTAGCACTTAGATCATTAGAGGTGAGTATTCCAAGGTCCTTTACAGAGCTTGGATCATCAACATGATCTTGACTATTCAGCTTGTATTTTATTTTCGGATTTTTTTTGCCAATATGTAGGACAGAGCATTTATTTGTTGAGATTTGAAGTTGCCATTTGTTTGACCATTCTGATACACAGTCAAGATCTTTTTGAAGGGTAGCAATGTTGTCTGTGGTATTGAACAGCTTTACATCATCAGCGAAAAGAACGCAGTTGCTCTTAATATGATCACAGAGGTCATTTATGTAGAGTATGAAGAGAGTTGGTCCTAGAACACTGCCTTGGGGGACACCACTATTGACAGGTACAGAATTTGATAGGACGCTCCCAATTTTGACCATTTGTTGTCTGTTTGACAGGAATGCTTCTATCCAGTTATGCAGTTGTCCAGAGATACCATAGGATTTTATTTTTAGGAGTAGTTTGTCATGTACCACTGAATCAAAGGCTTTACAGAAGTCTATGTAGATTGCATCTATTGTTTTGCCCTGATCAAGTTGTGTAGTCCATATGTTTTTGCAGTGTAAGAGTTGCAGATTACAGGATAGTTTTTTTCTGAAACCAAATTGTTTATTGGAGAGTAGGTTGTTTGTCTCTAAGTGGAGGATGATGGATTGGTTAATAATTGATTTCATGACTTTACAGGTGACGCAGCATAAGGAGATTGGTCTGTAATTTTCAACTAGGCAAGGGTCTCCCTTTTTGAAGATGGGGATGACTGTGGCTTGTGACCATAGGTTAGGCAAGGAACTGGTCCTGAAAGATTTTTCAAAGATTATGCTTAGAGGTTTGGCTATGGCAGTGGATAGCTTTTTTAAGAAATAGGCACATATTCCATCCGGTCCAATAGATAGAGATGGTTTTAGATTGCGTAGTGCTTTTTCAACATTGTCTTCTGTAAAATCGATATGTATTAGATCATTGTAGTTATCTGTGGTTCGGCTAGGAAATACTGGGCATGATCCATTGCTGTTTACAAATACTGTGTTAAAGATGTTGGCTTTAAAATGTGTTAAAGATGTTGGCTTTAATGGTGTCGTCATTGCAGTCTTTACCATTAGGTCCTATCAGGGGTGGGATGGACCTTGAATCTTTTAGTTTGTTGTTTACAAAATTGTAAAAAGCACTGGTGGAATTGGTGCTTAGAAGGTTTTCCTCTTGTTTAATGTGATAATTGGTGCATTCGGTCTTTATTTGGTGGCATAAATTTTTGTATCGGCTTTTGAAATTGGCAACGTGACCAGATTTTTTTTCCACCAGAGTGATCTCTTTTTGGATTGAAGTTTCCTTATTGTTATGGGCAATCTGTTTTTTGTTTTGTTTTGGGAGTTGTTGTTGGTACATATAGTTTGATGACTCTTTTGACTTCAAGTAAAAATACGTTGTAATGGTCTTCAACAGTATTGCATCCAGTGAATAGAGATTGCCAATCAAGGGATGAGAGATCATTGTTTATAAGATCATAGTTGCCTTTTTGAAATTATAATTGGGGATCACATCATTGTGGTGGTTTTTGTGTGGACGTATGTTGAGACAAAAGTCAATCATATTGTGGTCCCTGCTGGAAAAGGGTTCTTTAGTTTGTATTCCGTAAATTAAATTCAAACTATTGCAGAAGATGAGATCGAGGCAGTTGTTTAGTCTAGTGTTGTTGGTTACTAGTTGTTCCAGTCCCAGATTTGTAACAGCATTGTGAAAGGTTACATGTATGGTTTCAGTTGTACATTCATTTAGGGTCCAGTCAATATGAGGCAGATTGAAATCACCAAGAAAGATAAAAGGGTATGGGCAGGATGCTGCCCATGTTAGTAGTGTATTTAGCTTGTTTACATGTTCGATGTCATAATCAGGTGCTCTGTAACATAGTAAGAATCGAATTGTGATATTTAAGGATAGTTCACAGATAATGGTCTCTGGAAGAGCAAGCTCCTGGGTAACTTGGATATTTTTTAGATGTAAGGACTTTTTATAGAAGATAGCAACACCACCTCCTCTATGAATTTCACGATCTGATCAGTAAACATGATAGTCTCTTACTGTGGTAATGGAGTCAGGGAGAGATGCGTTGAGCCATGTTTCACAGACAAATATAATGTCGAATTTAGCCATATTTAGTAGGAGGAAAAATTCAGGTATTTTACATTGAGTAGCTTGCATTTAAGGCCAGCAGTAGTTGGAATTGAGGTAGTTAGGGGCGTGCGTGCCTAGTCTTGGGTGATGGTGGATTGGTTGTGGTAGGGTTGTGGTTGAAGGTTAAAGCTGAGTTGCGGGATGTGTGACTTACTTTTGATACAGTCAGCATGGTAGTCAATGTACAGGTCCTTCTCTCCATTGTCTAGACGTTTTTGAGTTCAGTGCGGAGTACACGGGAGCGGGCACGTTGCTGTATGGTTAGGTCAGGGCGACAACGGAGGTTCTTATGGTTGGTGTTGGTTTTGGCGAGTGAATTTATAGTGTAAATGAATTTGCATTTGCTTGATTCATTTTTGCAAATGACCCTGCAGAAGCGTGGGGTCACAGAGCCGTCTCTGTTTTTGAGCTGTTTTTCTATGGAATGAATATTTTTTGTTAATGTATCATTTTCTAACAATATATTGGAAATATCTGCACAAGAAATATCTTTCATATTGAATTTTATGGCAAGTCCTGCAGCTAGAGTATCAACATTCAATCTCGATTTCTCACTTTTCCAAAAATCATTAGCAATTGAAAAAACCCATTCAATTGCTGCATTAGTTCCAGGGCAGCACAACATAAATTGAACAAGAATAAATAAATTTTCACATGCAGTATGTTCTTTTTTGACATGGCTGAATATTTCCACCCGTCTTTTATCAATTTCAACATGTCTATTTTCCCATTGTATTTTTCAGAATTTAAAAATACATTGTCTTCTAATTTCTTCAATGAGACAATTGTCTATTTTAATGTCTGGCATTTCTTTAGATAAAAACTCAACACAAGATTCAATATCTGTCCAATATGCTTGCGATGAAGTCAAAAAACACCATTGAAAACTTATTTCCTGTGGTGTTTGTTTCAGACCATTCTTTGATATATTGAAAACTTGTTTGGTAAAAATTCTGCACTTCTTTGATAAACTTTTCCATTATGCCCAGATTTGATTCCTCTAAGTGACAATTTTCTTTTTATAACTAAAGGAAGAAATTTTTCTTCAAATCGAGTTTTATATTGAAGAATAAAGTCATTTAAAATAAGACTAACTTGTGTAGCTGAAATATGTTCACCTTCAATCTTTTGAATCATTTTGTGAAAAATAGATGCTTGATTATGTACAAAATACATTAGTATCTCAGATATTTCATTGAAAAAAGATTCCAACATTTGTCTAAACTTAAAAATATGAAGAGAGAGGCTCAAATGATTGTAGAGCACGCTCTATAGCAGGTGTTAGAGTAAGCCATCTAACTTGAATATCCTAAAACTTTTTGTATTGAACATTTGCTTCAAAAATTGTTTTAAAATAGCCACACGAACGATAAACGACTAAAATAAAAAATAAATTATAGTTATCATTACTTCTACATCAATTGGCATGGCGCATAATGCTGTCTTGATTGCATTTGACAACGTATTCCTAGTATTTTCTTTTGCAGTAAATCTTGTAATTTTACAAACACATTATTCACCCCTCTGTCTTCGCCCACCCAAATTTGTGTTTGTATTATCAGCTGTTAGTGCAACAACTTTGGATTTCAAATTGTTTTCATTTATTACTCTGTATAGATGGTTTGACAAAATTGCAGCAGTTTCGCCCTCAATGGATTCTAAATTTAAAATTTTTACTTGAATGCCCTTGGTAACATGATTGGATGCATCAGAAAAAACAAATGCTTACAAATGCTGCAGTTTCCAAGTCTTCTGTAAGTATTTTGTTACAGTAATTTTTAAATACTGATGTAATAATAGCCTCGTAATAATAATAGCCCTGTAATAATTATATTCGTGACTAGGAAATGGATGCATTTAAAAAAAAAGTGGTAAACCAACCGATGCACTGTTTGTAAAGTTATGAAGAAGGATGATATTTTTATGTTTTATGTGGTATGTCTATGTTGTTTTGTTGTTAAAATAAAAAACTTTTTTTAAAAAATAATAATAATAGCCCTGTAATAATTTTGTCCTGGCGCATGAAAATTTAGCATCCTGAAACTTTTTCAATAAGTTGTACAATCAATACTACAAAAACTTTGATTGTGAATTATGGTATGTGTTAGTGTTTGGGGATAAACCCCGAGCAGAGTGCACAGCAGCAGTCTAACCAGGCAGCCAAAAGAGAGAGAGAGGCTGGGCCCAAGAGTATACACACACTGAGACAAAAACACTGTTTGTGGTTTTAAATAGATATTTAATTCACACAGAGATTAAGAATAGTCATTCAGTCCATATGTCAGTATCCAGTATATCCATCCAGTTACCTAGTCTATAAACAGTAAATACAATGTCTTTATCTGCTTGTAAATCTTCTTCTTCTGATAACTTTCTCTCATAGACAATGCTGAGTATGAACAGCTCACCAAGTAAACACAGTCCTTTTGTTCAGTAGAGAGAAGTATCTTGCACAGTAGACATCTCATACAGGAGTAAACAGTAGTAGGCAGACAGACAGCAGACAGACCAGAGATCAGTAAAACCAGGAACCAGGAATCAGACCAGGGACTCGAAACCAGGAAGTGTTACGTGTCTCTCACTGCCTATTATTGCAGCTTACAACCGCACCCATAATTATGCAATGACATTGCAGTTTAGAGCTTAAAGTTGCAAACACTTAAACATAGGTTTTATATATTCATTCACCCAAACCAGTTGGTGTATCCATATACCCAACAGTATGAAATGCAAATGTTCCCTCCATTGCAGCTAACTGTTTTTTATCTTCAGAATAATTTGAAGTTTTTAAAAGAACGTTACTTTACAACTGGAAGCAGATGCATCTGATGATTACAAAAGTTACAACAGCACTGAAAAAAAGGGAACTATGACCATTTTTCACTCTTATGACCAATGCAGCATCCCTTGGTCATATGATCAAAATCCAGAATTTATGAGAGAGCTGCAGTGTCCCAAGGGCACGTGATCCCCTTTGCAACCTGACAAAGTCTGATGGGGAAGCCAATTTTGCTTAACAATTGTGATACTAAACACAGTTCACTTAACTGTGGCATGAAAAGTCATAACAATGGGGCAAAAGTCACTTAACGCAACTGTCTGGCTTAAGCAACAGAAATGCTGGACTCAGTTGTGGTTGTAAGTCGAGGACTAAGTATAGGGTACCACAACCAGCAGCAAATCAAAACTAAACCCATAGCTAGATCTTAAGGGGTGATCCATTAATAATTTTCAGGAGGCTTGTGAACTTGAAAGGAGGGAAAATAAATTAACTTTATTTTCACTAATCAGTACAAGTAATCCTCAACTTATGACCACAACAGATAATAAATGCATTGTCAAGCAGTATAGTTGTTAAGTGAAACGTCAGATGACTACGAACTGTTTCCCCATTAACTCCTGGTCGGAAGACACTGAAAAGGCTACAAATAGTGATTAGCTGACCCTGGGATTCTGCAACCGTCACAAACCCGCAGAGGCAGGGCTCTGCTACGGATTCCCCTTCAACCCCCAAATGAGGCTTCTAGAATTATGACTCGATTCCCACCCTCCAAAGAGGAGGCAGAATGCACATCGTTGGAAGCCCCGCCAACTTCGCAAATGCAGGTAGTCCTTGACGTACATCATGCCCTTGTTGGAAGCTGATTCTGAAGGGAAGGTCAAGCAGCCGACAGGGAATCAGCGTGTGGCTTTGGTGACTGTGGAGGAAACTGGGGAAGGGCATTCCGAGGAAGACCCAGGCCCATCCCCTCTTCATCCTAGGGCAGGCAAGGAGGAACAGAAAAGGGAGCAAGTGGGTTACATCGGTAACGGGGGAGAAAAGGGCCCTGATTCCCTTCATTAGCTGCAGCTGGGGAAACGGGATTTAAGGGTGCTTGTGCACAGCACCTTGCTGGAAACAAAGCGTGCATTATCTTTGTTTGTCACGTCTTATCTGGGTTCTGGCATCCTCCCAACTGTGTGTGTTTCGTTATCTTTTGAGTTCTGCAATTCCTTATCCTGCCCTGTCTCGTTAATTGCTGCAGCTTTGTGGTTTGTGTTGGTTTTTATTTATAATTTAGATGTATTTTGGGTTCCAATGGAATTTCTTCCCTGTAAAAACTGTTCTTGGGAGAGTTTTTTTCTCCAGCTGATGATAACTGGACATTGGGGGCCGAGTTGGAGGCATTAAAGGGACTTTACCTACTTTTGCGACTTTGTTGCTTTTGTACCACGCCCCTTTAGGTCATCACAGTATGACCGCCATGGGACACAACGTTTATGTTACAAAGCGAGAAATTTCTTCAGCCAGCTTTGCCCCGTTTGACCATCTTTCTTGACACCGTGATTATGGGAATCATTTGCAGTCGTTAAGTGAGTAACCCAGTTGTTGGGTGAACTCGCGGGCTTCCCCCTTGACTTTGCTTGTCAAAAGGTCGCAAAAGGGGATCATGTGACACCCCCCCGGGGGCACCGCCACCGCCATAAGTACAGGCCAGTTGCCAAGCCTCTGAAGTTGGACCACGTGAACACGAGGAATGCCGCAACGGTCCTAAGGGTGGAAAAAAACGGTGCTACGTCGCTTTTTTTTTCCAGTGATGCTGTAACTTCAACCGGTCACTAAACGAACTATTGTTAAGTCGAGGCCTAGCTGTACTGCAGAGGGTTTTAGGGTCAGCTTGAGAAGCCATATTTTACTCAGAAGCTTCCTTGCCGGCCGCGTCTTGATGCCTGGCAATTTGGGAAGGGGGGGGAAGTTTAGACATAACATTCTTCTCCTCAAGTCAAGGACAAGTTACCCTGCACCTGGAAAGGAAGTGGCTGGAGGAATGCCTGCAGTTGGGGACAATGGGTGCTTGGGGCATGAGATGGACTGGGGGGGTGGGGGGTGGGGTGCAGGAAGATGGGTTTTCATCTTTCCATGATGGAGGGAAACCCCAGAACTCTCAGATTCGGGCTTTCCCAGACGTGCCGGTATGACGTCTTTAATTTTAATCTTTTGACCTTGTTTCTGAGTGCTGAATGAAAGGGGAGGTTCCACTGGAAGTCCTAATCACAGGGATGGGAATCAAATTTTTTAAACAACCGGTTCTGTGGGCATGGCCAGGTGACTGGGTGGGTGTGGCTTCTTCTTCTTCTTTTTTTTGCATACACCCCCACACCCCTTTTTGCCTGCTTGGCGAAGCAGTCAGATAGCGAGGGGGATCCCGGCACAGCTGATGGTCAGAACAGCTGATTGTCGGGGGGGGGGAAAGAAAGAAATACCTTAAGGCAGTGGTGGCTAATCTTTTGGGGCTCCTGTGCCCAAAATTGGGTGCGCACTGGCACTCAGGCGCCCATGGGCCAGCACCGAGAAGGCAATGCACGCCCCCGACACACCCCCTGAGGATGCACGCGCAATCCCCCCATTCCCCCTTACCTGCACTGCGTCTCACAGCTGATTTGAGGCCTTTTTCGGCCTCCCGGAGGCTTGGGAAAAGCCTCTGCAGGCCGAATAGGCCTGTTCGTCACTCCGGTATTAACAGGAAGTGACGAAACGGGCCTATTATTCGGCCTGCAGAGGCTTTTCCCAAGCCTCCGGGAGGCCGAAAAGGCCTCAAACCAGCTGGGAAGCACGTGCATGTGCAGTGAGGTAAGTGTTGCCTGCGGCTCGCGGGCCATAGGGTCACCATCAGGGCCTTAAGGAGTGACTGGGAGGGGAGAACATAATCGGTTGCGCATGCGCAATATGGACTGATTGGGCAGGGAAGGGAGAGCGGCAGGGCCAGCCAGGGGCACGATTTGCCGGCTCTCCGAAACTGCGCAGAATTGTAACAACCGGTTATATAAAACCGGTCCGAACCAGTAGAAAAACCACCCCTGCCTGATCAGCCATGCAGACAACAGACAGACACATTTCCAGGACTCACAAAACACTTTTTGACTTTGCAATCCACAGCTGAGAGGCTGCTTACAAAACGGTTAGGTGGTAGGAGCATGGCATATGCCCCCCCCCCAGAAGGACAGAATATAACAGCTTCTTCCCCTCTCCACAATGGCCGAAAGAAACCGTTCCAGGGTCCAATTTTCCTCATCGATATTTTTTATTTAATGCAAATACAAAAGATTCATTCAAACATATATAACATGATCAAACTGGGATACTTTTTTGGGAGGGAAGAACTTGCTGAGGGGGAACAAGAAGTCTCAAAAAAAAGAGACCAGATAAAAGAAGTTTGTGTGCAGTCGGACGGGTGTCAGGGCTTAACACTGAAACCTATCGGAGAAATTGGGAGATTGCGGCACGGTCATTGGCTGGTCGCTGGGCTTGATTTCCACGTTGGCGTATTTGCGGATGGGGTTGGCCTTGTGCACCTGGGAAGGAGAAAGAAGGGAAAAGGGGGGTGAGTGTGATGTCACAATGGCAGCCTTGCCTGCTTGCTGAAGTCAAAGACAAGAACAAAGACAACACAAGAATAAAGACTTGTTGTGGCCCACCAGCGGTGGCAGATTCGAACAGGGAGGAGGTTGGGGAGGAGCACGGGCCACTCCTGGAGTCTGGGGAAGGCTCTGATGAGGGCTCTGCGTCGGAGGCAGAGATGGGGCCAGGGCCCTCCAACAGTTATCAGCTGCCTTCAGAGTCGGAGATCAGTGGGGAAGAAGAACAGCTGGAGCCTGTTCCCAATGTGCTCATGCACAGAGCTGCCAGACGAATAGAACAGCTAACAAGAGTTGACTTGGGAGTAAAGCCACAGGTGGACGGTGAATGGCCCCTCCCCTAGGGAATAAAAGAGGAGCTAAAGGGGAGTGGGGTTTGCAGGAGACAATTAGTTCAATTCATTAGGGTGAAGATCTGTGCCTGTATTCTTGCCAAGTATTGTCTGCTACAGCGTGACGTTTAGAAGCTGTCGGCCTGGCAACCCTCCAAGCCTGATAAAGGTCTGTGGTTGTAAATCACCCTTGAAAGGCTGTTTGCCAGGACTTTGCTGGACATTGGCCTAAATAAAAGGGGTTTAGCTGGGACAAGGGGTCTGCTTTGTGATTTTGGGAAGCCTACGTCAGAACAGACAAAGGGAAGACCAAGACCAAGACACAAACAAAGACAAAACAAGAATAAAGACAAAGATTAAGGACAAGATAAAGACCAAGACAAAAACAGGACAACCTTTACTGTCACTTTTTTAAACTGTGAAATGAAATCAAAATGAAATTTTGAAGACGCAGTGTCAATCCTGGATTGTACGCTGATTGGAGACTCCGGGGAGGGGCGACAAAAGTTTTATTTTTAATTGGGTGTAAAACCGGCGGAACCAAGAGCCGGTTTTCCACCCGGAACATTGCCAATTTGATATGTCCCAATAAAATGTTCTTTGAGGGATTTGCCTGCCTCGGAGTTCATATTGAATGGGATGTATTACTGGGATGTATTACTTATATAACACAGTTCAAAGCAGCGTATTTCAGCCGTGGCCAATTTAAGAGGGGTGGACTTCAATGCCCAGAATTCCCCAGCTAGCACGCTGCAAATCAGCGGTTCCCCAACATTTCAGGCACCTGTTGTGGTCGGCTGGCGGCCTGCAGAGAAGGCAGCAGAGTTGGACAGTGTGGGGAGGAACAGGGGCCAGTCCTGGAGCCTGGGGAGGGCTCAGACGAGGGATCTGCGCCCGACACAGAGATGGGGCCAGGGCCACCTGGGAGTTACGTGCCGACTTTAGAATCGGACAGCAGTGAGGCGGAGGAACAGCGGAGCCTGTTCTCAGTGCGCATGTGCGCAGAGCTGCCAGAAGGCAAGAACAGTTAAGACAAAAGGGGCGATTTGAGAGTAAGGCTTGAGATGATTGGCCCCTCCTGTAAGACATCAAGGAGGAGCCAAGGGACATAAGCCTTTGCAGGAAGCAACTTTGTTCGCTCTGGTCGGTTTAAACTCTGAAGCTCTGTGTGGACTTTGTGCTGCATTTGGCCTCGTACAGCTAATGGGCAATTTAGTCCTTGGAAGCATTTCCGGGAGATAAAGGTGGGTGCTTATCAGCCTTATCCCGAAGGATTGTGGCAGAACTCCCGTTGGACTATTCACAAACTCTGTGCGACTCCACGGGCTGTGAATGCATAGCCGTTGAAATAAAACCACAAGGGCTTTGGGAACAGCGTGTGATGGTTACTGCCTCAGGAAGCCTTGGTCAGAACAGCACCAGGGACCATTTTCGGAAGAAAACTGGTCTTCCAAAGACCAGGGGCAGGAGAGGAGAGAATGGTCTTGTTCGCCACCAAGATTCTGCGCATGCATAGATGAAGCATCAGTCACTGGTGCCTGTTGCTTGCGCAGCCCAGATCTTAAGAGGTTACAACCGGTACTGGTCCAGAACCTGAGGGTTGTGGACCCCTGCCATTAATGCTGCATCTGTGCAAATACAGGAAGTCCTCGACTTCCAACAGTTCATTTAATGACCATTTCCAAGTTACAACGGCACCGAAAAACGTGACTGAAGACCATTTTTCATATTTAATGACTGTTGCAGCACCTCCATGATCAGGCGGATCAAGATTCAGCCGCTTGGTCAACAGACTCGTATTTGGGAGGATCGCGTGATCCCCTTTGGGACCTTCCGATGAGCAGAGTCGATGTGAGAGGCCAGATTCGGTTAATGTTCTGACCAAGGCTTCCGAAACCGTAATTACGCACACGCTTCTTTTAAAAACAAGGCATTTATTGCAATGCTGGGAATTGTTTGTTTTCCCAGCTGGTAATGAACCTCAAACAGTTCTTTGAGATAAGCACCCACCTTTCTTTCCTGTGAAGTGCTGCCAATAACAGGAGTGTCCAATGAAGTAGGAAAAAACAACAACAACCAACCAGAGTACAAAGAGCTTCAAGAATGACTCTGAACCGAACGAACGACTTTGCTTCCTGCAAGGTTTCGTCCTCTTGGACTGACTTTTGTCCCTTATGGGAGGGGCAATCACCTCCCAGCCTTACTCCTAAGTCGCCCTTTTTGTCTCAATTGCTCTTGCCTTCTAGCAGCTCTGTGCACTGGGAACAGGCTCCCTTGTTCCTCTTCCTTGCTGCTGCCAGACTCCAAAGGCTCCTGGACTGGTCCCCGTTCTTTCCCCTGTCCAATTCCGCTGCTGTCTGCACCGGCTGCCGACGAACCCCAACACTTAACAACCCCAGGAGACCATCATTTCTATGACTAAGCAAGACAAATTGTTCAATGAGCTTTTTACGACCTTTCTGGCTGCAGTCCTTAAATGAGACAGTCGTTAAGGGAATCCTGCTTTCCCCATTGACTTTTGCTCATCAGGTGGTCGCAAAAGGGACGCTGCAACCATCATAAATATGAGCCACTTGCCCCAAGCATCTGAGGTTCGATCGTGTGACCCTGGAGAGGCTTGCCTCGTTCGTAAGCGCGAAACACGGTTTCTAAGTCTCTTTTGTTAAGTGCCGCTGTAACTTTGGTCGCTAAATGGACCGTTGTAAATTGAGGACTTCCTTACAAAGCAGAGGTGTCCTTACCAGCTCTTCCTGCAGCTTGGCCCTCTCCTCTTTGGCTCGTTCCTCCTCCATCCTCCAGATGGCCTCCTGAAGCCGGGCCTTCTCCGCCTCCAGCTCGGCCAGCCGAATCTCGAACTCCAGGCGCTCCTTGGCCCGTAGTTCGGTGGCCAGCACGAAGGATCGGGGCTGCAGAAGCAGAAAGGAGAAGCGCCGGGTTGAGAAATGCTCCCATTTCCTTTTTCTGCTTTGGGGCTGGGGGTAGGGAGGGGGCAGTAGAGATAGCTGGGAAGGGTGCTGGAGCCCAACTAAAGAGCGCTTTCCCTTGGGAACCAAGGACATTCTAGCAGGTGTTGTGTTTTTTTTTTAACAGATTAACAGAATGGGAAGGGACCTTGTAGGTCATCTAGTCCAACCCTCCCCCACCCAAGCAGGAGACCGTTCACCATTTCTGATCAGTAGCAGTCCAGTCTCTTTTGAAAACCTTCCTGAAGGCAACTTCTGTTCCATGGGTTGAGGGTTCTCACTGCCAGAAAATTCCTCCTCATTTCCAGGTTGAATCTCTCCTTGTTCCGTTTCCATCCATTGTTCCTTGTCTGGCCTTTGGGTGTCTTGGAAAATAGCTTGACCCCCTTCCTCCACCTCTCTGGAGCAGCCTCTCCCTCAAATACTCGAAGGCTGCTTTCCTGTTTCCCCTGGTCCTTCTCTTCCCTAGACTAGCCAGGCCCAGTTCCTGCAACCGTTCTCGTGACGTTCTAGCCTCCAGTCCCCTCATCCTCCTGGTTGCTCTTCTCTGCATTTTTCTAGAGTCTCAACCTCTTTTTTATTGTCTGGCGACCAAAACTGCATGTAGTAGTCTAGGTGTGGCCTTACTAAGGCTTTACGGAGTGGTATTAGGACCTCCCTTGATCTCGATTGTATCCCTCTGTTAATGCAACTTAGGGTTGCATTGGCTTTTTGGCTGCCTCTGCATACTGCTGGCTCCTATTTCACTAAGTCTCCATGATCCCTCTCACAGTTACTGCTCGATAATGATTACAGATAATCAGAGTTGGAAGGGACCTTGTAGGTCATCTAGTCCAACCCCCGCCCCCAAGCAAGAGACCCTACACCATTTCTGACAAATGGCAGTCCAATCTTTTCTGGAAAGCCTGGTTAAGCCTGGTTTCACCCAGCCTTATATGCATTCGGTTGTGTGTGGCCTTACTAAGGCTTTATAGAGTGGTATTAATACCTCCCTTGATCTTGATTGTATCCTCTGTTAATGCAATTTAGGATTGCATTGGTGTTGAGGAGGAGGAGACAGGTCACCTAGCAACTGGACTGTAGGCTGATTGGACCAGGTGACTGATTGGTTTGGGAATGTGTCAAACTTCCATTCTTAATCAGGTGAAACCATGAGAACTTTTAGTTAGTATTCTATTCTATTCTATTCTATTCTATTCTATTCTATTCTATTCCTATTCCTATTCCTATTCTATTCCATTGCATTCTTTCATTCATTCCATATTTTCTATTCTATTCTATTCCTATTATCTATTCTATTTTATTGCGATTAGACATTCTATTCTACTCCTATTATCTATTCTATCCTATCTTATTTCTATTCTCTTTTATCCTTATTTCTATTCTATCCTTATTTCTATCCCATTCTATTCTTATTTCTGTTCTATTTCACCCATTCCATTCTATCCTATCCTATCCTTGTTTCTATTCTATCCTTATTTCTATTCTTGTTCTATTCTACCCTTATTTTTATTTTATTTTACCCTTATTTCTATATTATATTCTTGTTTATTCTATTCTACCCTATCCTATCCTTATTTCTACTATATTCTATTCTATTTTATTCTATTCTATTCTTTTTCTATCCCATCCTATCTTTATTTCCATTCTATTCTATTCTTATTCGATTCTATCCCTATTTCTATCCTATCCTATTCTATTTTCTATTTGAAATGTCAAACATGGAAGAACCTTCAGGCCACATCAGATGGGCCACCGCACCTGAAGATGCCTCACCTAAAAGCAGCTTGCTCTCTTTCTTGGGAAGGAAGGGCTCCTGGTGTAGCACCTGGCTGGGTTGGGCTTTGAAGACGGCAGCTTCTTTCTGGCGCTTCATCTCCTCCTTCAGCTGAGGAGAGAGATTGGGGCAGGGGGGCAAGTTTAAAGGAGACATCCAACGGAAGGAAAATTCAGGCAGTCCTCGACTTACCACCGCGAGGAGCCCCCATTTTATTTTTATTTTTTTGCCACCGAGCCAAGGCAAGGTGTTAAAGTGATTTTTGCCCCCTTTTAAGACCCTTTCGTGCCACCGTTGCTAAGCGGATCGCTTGCGGCTGTTAAAAAGTTAGCCGCACGGTTGATCAGTGAATCCCGGCTTCCCCACTGACGCAAAAGGAGGTCGCGTGTCCTTGGGACCCTGCAACTGTTGTAAGTGTCTGTATTTCTGCTTGTGTGCTGGCCGATGGCTTTGGAGTGACTCAGCAGAGCTGAGGATGGATTCTGCAACAACTGCAGGACTGCTGGAAACGGCTCTTTCCATGGATTGACGTGGTGCGTGTTGTTAAAGGGGGCTGGGGCACAGATAGGTGGTAATGAAGCTTTGAGTTAAGACATAGTAAAAGCGGAACCAGGTGGAGATCAGTTAGTGAGGGTTGGAATAGGCTAGGGATGTAGACATGTTATAGGGTTAATAGCATTTAGGGATAACTAGAACTGCGTATAGGCCTGGGTGCGGTGGGGTGTGTCTCATGATAATGGTAAAAAAAAAGGAAAGGGAGCAAACTCAAACCCAGCTCTAACCTTGCCTGGCTTTTAGCCTTTCTTGTCAGAGAAGAGTATTTGTTGTTTGCTGAGCTAATGAATAAACCACCATTGCACCACAAAGGAGCTGGAGTTTGTATTCATTTCAGGACAAATCTTCACTACTCAAAGGACTGGCTGAGAGTAAGTACATGCCCGTGTCAACTCATAAAATACCCTCGGCCTGTTTTAGTAGTTGTCATTAAAAAAAAAAGGGTGGGGGAAATAACAAACCAGGCCTCTGAAAGGATCAGGGTTGGCGCCTGAACACATCACCCTTGGCCAGGTTCAAGCCATGAATGCTCCAGGGGCTCTTCTGCAGCCGTACATTCACCAGGAGCGCCTGAGTCGGCCCCTTTCGACATTCTGACAGCTGTTAGAGAGGAAGCCCGGCTCAATCCTCACGGGGCCGGGAGTATTTTTCGCTGTCCCACTTCTGCAAACCCATGTCCTAGGGACTGCAAGTTGATCCTCAGGCGGCGGTGGGCTTGTGAACCGGACGTCATGTGTGCGTAGACGCCTCGCTCTTTCCCCGAGGCGAGTCACTGAGAGGAGAACAACCTTTGTGACTCGGGGTTGAACTGTGGTGCTCTCGGAGCTTGTCTTCTGGCAGATGTTTCATGACCCAATTAGGTAACATGATCAGTGCTAGAAAGGACTGGGGTTTGGGAGGAAGGGGAGGAGGAGGAGGAGGAGGAGGATGACAACGATGGGGTCCTTGGCACTCTCTGTGAGTTTGGTTGTTTCCTTGCAGACGTTTCATAACCCAACTAGGGAACATCATCCATGCTGGGGTGAGCCACGGTAATGAAACTCAAAGACAGGAGTCTTCAAACTTGACTTGTGGACTTCAACCCCCAGAATTCCTCCTCCAGTCCTGTTTAGCTCAGGAATCCTGAGAGTTGAAGTTCACAAGTCTTAAACTTGCCAAGTTTTGAAGTCCCTTGCTCAAAGACTTTGGCCACCCCATGAGAAGGAAGGACTCCCTGGAGAAGAGCCGAATGCTGGAGGACGATAGAAGAAGAAAGGAAGAAGGCAGAGGAGGAGGGGGCTGGATGGAGTCACTGAAGCAAGTCGGCCTGAGATTAAATGGACTCCGGGGATGCCAGAGGACAGGAAGGCCTGGAGGAACGTAGTCCGTGGGGTTGCGATGGGCCAGACACAACTTCACAACTAACGACGACAAAGCCATGGTAGAGAAACAGAGAGCAAACCCCACTCCTCTAACCCTGATGAGGTAACCTAGTCGGGTCACGAAACGTGTGCAAGAAAACGAGCGCACGGACCACCGAGGACTGCAGAGGCCTAGTTATGTATCCATCTTCCCCTTATTA
>NW_028262916.1:0-1276 GCF_049901715.1 Pseudonaja textilis
CCTGGGATCATCCCTGGGAAGAACCAAGTAGCCGAAAATGAACAGATCTGCTGCTACCTCTCCATTTGGGTCCATGTAGAGTTTAAACTCCGAAATATTGACAAACTCATTCTTCTCCAGGAAAGGATGGAACTAGAATGGGAACATGCAGCAATTTTAAAAGCAGAAAACATTTTTTCTTATCCCAGATGCTTTTTCATATTTGAATCTGTTAGATCTGGGAGGATGGTTCAAGAACGGAGGCAAGACTCACATAACAGCAACAACTCTTTATTAGTGACTTCACATCTGAGCGGAACATCCTAGCTGCAGCAGCCCCTTATATAGGGCTGGCTGCGGCTAGGCAGCCAATGAAGGTGATTTGAGTTTGCCGCTCTTGGCTGGGCCAATTGTGGCAGCCCGTTTACTAGCCAATCGGATCAGTCTGCGGTGACCAATCACAATCTGCTATTCATGGGCCAATCAGAGTTGCAGGCTTTCGAGCCTGCTAGTCCAGAACAGAATCTTCCTTCTGTAGTTACAGATATGCTTTATTAGGAAAATAGGTGTTACCACTATCTTACAAGTGAACGAAAAAAGTTCACAAAAAATTGTCGATCATATTTTGACAATATAGATTTTGATAAAATATAGTTGAAAAACATAAAAAAGGAGATTCATGAACTCCCTGAAAGCAACAGGTTGCTTATCAGAAAAACGGATTTCTGAAGAAGAAAATTATCCGGGTCATCCTCTCCCAGGAAGCCCAGACAGGAAACCTGAGCTAGGCCCACTTCGCTGTAATGCTGCACTGACAGGATTTGGGGAGTCAGAAAGTACAAATCTCCCACCGACCCATTTTTTATGCAGCTGTAGGTGTCCTCCTCTTATCTGGTTCTTCCCCAGGCAGAATCTCTCCTCCACCCCCCAAAAGTCATTCCCTCCTATCACGGCCCTTTCTAAATGGGTCGTGGGAAAGGGGGGATATAACTTATGTGCTCTGTACAAGTCATCCTCACATATTATTTCATTTCCTAAATACATTATGGAAATACTGCTGATATAACTCAATCTCAGGAAAGAGTAACAAACAATTTTCTGATGTGATCAGAAACCCAGTTAAGTGAGGGGTGGATGGTATGATAATTAAGTGGATAAAAACTGATTTTAAAATGGTACTCAAATAATCTTTAGTTTTTTTAATCTTTGTCATGAAAGTGGGAAGATACAACATTTTGTCATTAAGTCATCAATTTTTTCTATGTTGTGATTAATATAATAGTGTTGATAAATTGCT
>NW_028262916.1:1376-5246 GCF_049901715.1 Pseudonaja textilis
CCACGAACTCGAAGCCAAACAGCAAGATCACAACTCACCAGCTCAAATCCCCCAGCAACTAAGACTAACCTGAGCACAACCAAGCCCTCACCTGAACAGAACACGCCTCCAACCAATCAGAACACGGCTAACCCCCAACCAATCAGAACACAGCCAAACCCCCCTACCAATGAGAACACACCCCCACCCAATCAGAACACAGCCAAGCCCCCACCCAATCAAGTCCCCACCCCCACTGGCAGTTAAAGGAGGAAGCAGCTGCAATCTCACATTACTCTGAGAAGCACAGAGCCGGAGACAGAAGCCTGAAGATGATGAATGAGACTTCATCGAAACCTTGCCTAGATACTTCGAATCTTACGCGGGAGAAAACCCGAACAACCAAAGATCCACATACAAATACCCGCGAGAACCTCAGAAAACAAATACTGCACCTCTACGGGGAGGAAACCCACCATCTGACCAGGACTTATGAAAAACTTGAAGTCCAAAGAGCCTCCATTTTATGTGACCTTGCATTCTTATGCAACTGCCGAGATCAAAATTTAATTCCCACAAGCTTCCAATTGAAATTCCACACCAACACAGCAGCCACCAAACGCATCCTAAAAAGAACAGAACTGGCCCTAATTAGAAATGAACTTCACACAAAAAGGTTTCTCCTAGACCAAATCAACAAAGATCTCCTCACACTCCACCTCAGACTCAGCAACAAGATTCACCCTCTACTTTGGGACAAATCCAAACAACTCGCTGTCTGGAGAGCCGAAACACAGACCACCCTCAAGACAGACACACACACCAACAAACTCAGGAAACTACAACAACGCCAGAAACCAACTCCTCCCCCCCCCCACAGCCACACATGAAACAAACAGTGCACAACATCTCAGACAAGATCCTCACTGAAGCTGAAACCAAGGTCCTTTCAAAAGGATTCAACTTTGCTGTCGCTCCCAAACACATCCCCACAGAAACCATCATATGCGGAGTTGAAACCAGCCTGACCAAAACCAACCCTGATGATGCTAACAAAATCAGACTTGAAATCACCAACATCCTCTGCACTAGCAAACCACCCAAAAGCAACTTATCCAAAGAAGAACAAACTGCACTACTTAACCTGAAAGAAGACACCAGCATAATAATTCTACCAGCAGACAAGGGCAATGCGACAGTGGTTATGAACACATCTGACTACCAAACCAAGTTAACCAACCTACTCCAAGACCCCGCATACAAACCCCTAAAAGACAGACCCCACCACCTACCTAGAAAAAACTACCAAATCCAAAATAAAAGCCTCCCCATCAGTGAAGAAATCCAGCAACGAATCATACCCAGAGAAAAATCATCCAGATGCCCCAAGCTTTATGGTCTCCCCAAAATACACAAAGAAGGAACCCCACTCAGACCAATAGTCAGCTCCATAGGCTCACCTCTACAAAACCTAGCCAAATTTCTCGCCAAACAACTACAACCTTATGCAGAATCCATCAACTCACACGTAAGAAACTCATTCCAATTCATCGAGATCATAAAGAAACAAAACTTACAACCTAGCGACCTACTAGTAAGCTTCGATGTCATATCCCTCTTCACCCAAGTGCCAATAAAAGAAGCCTTGACAGCCATCCAAAACAAATCCAACCCCCAAGCACATCCTAGATCTAACCAACCACTGCCTATCCAATACATACTTCACCTACAATGGACAAAAATACAAACAAATAGAAGGAGCACCCATGGGATCACCCCTCTCACCTGTCATCGCAAACCTCTACATGGAACACTTTGAAACACAAGCTCTAGAAAAATACGACCACAACCCAAACTCTGGCTCAGATACGTAGATGACACCTTCATAATCTGGCCACATGGGAAAGAAAAACTGAACAACTTCCTCACACACCTCAACAGCCTACACCCCAAAATACAATTCACCATGGAAACAGAAGCCAACAACCAACTTCCTTCCTAGATGTCTTGGTATACAAAAGATCCAATGGCTCCCTAGGACACACCATCTACCAGAAGAAAACACATACTAACCGCTATCTACATGCACTCTCACACCACCACCCAGCACAGATCAATTCCGTAGCCAAGACACTCATCTCCAGAACAAAATGCTTAGCGATGAACAACACCAAAAACCGAACTACACACTCTCACCAACGTACTTGCAGCCAATGGATTCCAAAGAAAGAAGATTACCCACCTAATCCAAAAAGAAACCCCAACCAAAATCCAAGACAGAGAACAAGAAAACGGCAAAGCCCTCCTCCCATATATAAAAGGCACTACAGACAAAATTAGCAAGATCCTCCAAAAACACAACATCAAAACAGCATTCTGCACAAACAGAAAAATATCCACCATCCTAAGAAACCCCAAAGACAAAATCGAATTAGAAAACCAAGGAGTATATGAAATCCCCTGCACTGCCTGCCCTACCACATACATTGGACAAACTAACAGAAGAATAAGTGCACGCATTGAAGAACATAAAAACTCAATCAAAAAAGAAGAAACGACCTCTTCCCTGGTCCAACACCTCAAAGCCACAGGACATGAAATTGATTTTAAAAATACCAGAACTATCGCCAAAACCGAACACTTCAACAGCAGAATAATCAGAGAAGCCATGGAGATAGAAAAACGCCCACACAGCATGAACAAACGAGATGACACCTCCCGCCTTCCAGCCATTTGGAAACCTGCCCTCATGAACAGACGAGTACCTAACATGAAGAAGGACACCAGACCCACACCCATGAGAGCCACACAAGATGCCACCACCACACTTCCATGTAGAAAACAGACTCCCACCCACTCAGAAGATGAGACACGACCATGGACCAGAAGCTGCACGGCAGCTGCATCACTACCCACTTCAAACCCCTCCGAGCCATACATGAAGCAAACCGACACCCACTATGAAGATGCAGAAGGACCACGAACTCGAAGCCAAACAGCAAGATCACAACTCACCAGCTCAAATCCCCCAGCAACTAAGACTAACCTGAGCACAACCAAGCCCCCACCTGAACAGAACACGCCTCCAACCAATCAGAACACGGCTAACCCCCAACCAATCAGAACACAGCCAAACCCCTACCAAATGAGAACACACCCCCACCCAATCAGAACACAGCCAAGCCCCCACCCAATCAAGTCCCACCCCACTGGCAGTTAAAAGGAGGAAGCAGCTGCAATCTCACATTACTCTGAGAAGCACAGAGCCGGAGACAGAAGCCTGAAGATGATGAATGAGACTTCATCGAAACGCGTTGCCTAGATACTTCGAATCTTACGCGGGAGAAAACCCGAACAACTAAAGATCCATATATATATATATATATATATATATATATATTCATATTCCAATTTCAAAAACTATAAATACAAATTTGTTAAATAATTCCTGCTATTGTCTATATTTCACATTTCAATAATTGAGTGATTTTGAATCTCATCTTCTCAGTTTTGGTTTTGGATTAGTTTTATACAAAACAAGAGTCTGTAATGATTGAGGAGATAAGTAAGTTAAAATTGAAAACAGTAGTTTGTTGTTATTATTGTTGATAATAATAATAATATGAACATTTTACAGTGATTTGTTTTTTGAAGAATTATATCTCTTACGCTATATTTTTGCCATTCAACTGATCAACAATAATGCAAGGATCCAGCACAATCTCATACTTGGCTACAACATCCATGACAACTATTTGAACACGCTTGGCACCTCAAATGCCTTATTGGATATGCTTTCTGCTGGAGAAGCCAATGTTCCCAACTACAGCTGTGGAAGGAAGGATAACCTCTTGACTCTTCTTGATGGAGCTAAAATGGACATCTCCATGG
>NW_028262917.1:0-1653 GCF_049901715.1 Pseudonaja textilis
ATTGCTGTTCCTCCATTTTTTTCTAATTGACTGATATTCATGGATTTGATGTAAGTCTGATACTGAACTGTTTTTTGACACTGGACTTTGTTTTTGGATTATCCCTGGACTAAAAACTGACCGATTTAACCTGTGAATGATTTTGGACTGTGTTTGAACTTTGCTTAAACGTTTCTGAAAGTAAAAACCTACATTTACTGTACAGTCTATCTGTGTGCTGTGTGTGTATTATTCAAACACTACTCTCAAATATGTCTCCCTGTATGCGCTCATTCTCCTAATGGGGAATTACCTCAACATGAGGCATTAAAGCCAACTGGGTGATCTTGGCTCAGGCCTCTTTCTCTTTCTTGGGACAACCCAATTCACTTCACAGGGCTGCTGTTGCGAGGAAAATGGGAGAAGGAAAGTGTGTTGGATATTCCTTTATGTTATCTCCCCGTACCAGCAGCAATAACTATGTTAGGTCTGTTTGGCCAAATCATTTTTATAGTGTAGATTTGAAGCTTTCATTTTCTTAATCCCAACCCATTACCTTAATCATTACACCGTAGAACCTTGTTTAATGTGTTGCCCTAAACATTTTAAAGGCTGTGACTGAAAAGGCAACCAAGGCTGATTTCATCCCATAACACTTTAAAGACATAACCCTGCCTTCTTAGATACAGCATCTGAATTCACTATTTCAAATGGCAAGTTCTGAAGATATGTTCTAGATGTGCTAATTAGAATTCAGTTCATGAGAGCAGAGTCCAGAGACTCAGAGAACCTTATCAGTGTCAAGTATCTGAGAAAGCTATATGCCCAGAGCTATAAGGGGCAAGTTCAGTCTATGCAACCCTCCCTTTAGCTTGAGTACCCATGCATTCATTAAAGCTACAACAGTGGAGTGATCTGAGTTCTGGCATCTGGATAGATTCAGGGTCTCTTAGAAATGCAGACATTTTACAGCCTTTCTCTCTGCTTTCTGCTGTACCATAACGGAAGCAAGCAGGGTTGAAGTACTCTGCCTTCCTAGTGGGAATACTTTAAATTGGAGCATATTGTTCCATCAAGGATTGAAGCTCTTGGCTTTCCTCCATCTCCTGGGGCACTTGGGTACACATACATTATTGACTTAAGTATGAGAATGTCCAGATAGTTTCAACTATTGCTGGCCTTTTCTTTGATGCCTTAAGGCTACTGCCCTGTGCCTGGTCATCCCACACATAGAAGTAGAGTAAGAATGTCAACAACATGTCTCCGAAGTGAGAGCACAGAGCACTCTTTGCAGAGCTATTAAACCTAACACCAAATGTCCAGGGGCTGGTTCAAAATGTTAAATTCCTTTCTGCAATTGTGGGTGGCCCAGAGACGTGACACAAACAGCAGCAGAGCTGTACATCGGAATGCCAATCCCTGAAATGGGTTCTGTTTTTAGAACTGCATGGATTGTTTGAGAAGGTGAAGTGACCCTAAATCTAAGAAGAGTACAAAATGCAAGGTCCTCCAGTGTCTGCTTTCAATTCTAACTACTTTATACAATTAATTTCAATTATTTTCAAGCTGTCAAAGAAAAAACTCAGCAACATCATGATTATTAAAATATCCTAGAATGGTCTGAGGGATTAGGTCCTCTACATCAAACTCACCACCTTTCTGGCATTCTAGGTA
>NW_028262917.1:1753-5000 GCF_049901715.1 Pseudonaja textilis
GTTTTTCCCAAGAAGTTATCATATCTCAAAATGGATGGTCGACCTGAATTTATTGGCAATGTAAGCGTTTGAAACTCGATTTCAAAATTAAGCTCATTTCATGTTCTGCAGGGTGGGAAACATTGAAGATCCACAGAATATTCGGATGCAACATTTCCTAAAAGTTATCATATCTCAAAATGGAAGGTCGAACTCAATTTAGAAGCAATGTAAACTTTTGAAACTCGATTTCAAAATTTAGCTCATTTTCATGTTCTGCAGGATGCGAAACATTGAAGATCCACAGAATATTCGGATGCAACATTTCCTAAGAAGTTATCATATCTCAAAATGGAAGGTCGAACTCAATTTAGCAGCAATGTAAACTTTTGAAACTCGATTTCAAAATTGAGCTCATTTTCATGTTCTGCAGGATGCGAAACATTGAAGATCCACAGAATATTCGGATGCAACATTTCCTAAGAAGTTATCATATCTCAAAATGGAAGGTCGAACTCAATTTAGCAGCAATGTAAACTTTTGAAACTCGATTTCAAAATTGAGCTCATTTTCATGTTCTGCAGGATGCGAAACATTGAACATCCACATACTTGTTCGGATGCAACTTTTCCTAAGAAGTTATTACATCTCAAAATGGAAGGTTGGGTTAGGTTTAGGGTTGGGGTTGGGGTTGGGGTTGGGGTTGGGGTTGGGGTTGGGGTTGGGGTTGGGGTTGGGATTAGGGTTAGGGTCAGAGTTAGGGTTAGGGTTCAGTTTAGGGTTAGGGTTTTTCCTAAGAAGTTATCAATCTCAAAATGGAAGGTAGACCTGATCTTAGCAGCAATGCAAACGTTTGAAGAAGAGCCCGATTTTGAAATTAAGCTTATTTTCATGGTCTGCAGGTTGGGAAACATTGAACATGCACATGATAGTAGGGTTCTAGTTTTTCTTGAGCAGTTATCACCGCTAAATGGCAGGCTGAACTCTATTTAGTAGCAATGCAAATTTCTGAAGAAGAGGTCAGATTTTGGAACTCTCATTTTCATGTTCTGCAGATTGGGAAACATTGAAAATCCACATAATATTCGGATGCAACTTTTTCTAAGAAGTTATCATATCTCAAAATGGATGGTCGACCTGAATTTATTGGCAATGTAAACTTTTGAAACTCGATTCAAAATTAAGCTCATTTTCATGTTCTGCAGGGTGGGAAACATTGAAGATCCACAGAATATTCGGATGCAACATTTCCTAAGAAGTTATCATATCTCAAAATGGAAGGTCGAACTCAATTTAGCAGCAATGTAAACTTTTGAAACTCGATTTCAAAATTGAGCTCATTTTCATGTTCTGCAGGATGGGAAACATTGAAGATCCACAGAATATTCGGATGCAACATTTCCTAAGAAGTTATCATATCTCAAAATGGAAGGTTAAACTCAATTTAGCAGCAGTGCAAAGTTCTGAAGAACTCGGATTTTCAAATTAAGCTCATAATCATGTACTGCGGGTTGGGAAACATTGAACATCCACATACTTGTTCGAATGCAACTTTTCCTAAGAAGTTATTACATCTCAAAATGGAAGGTTGGGTTAGGTTTAGGGTTAGGGTTAGGGTTAGGGTTAGGGTTAGGGTTGGGGTTGGGGTTGTGGTTGTGGTTGGGGTTGGGGTTGGGGTTAGGGTTAGGGTTAGAGTTAGGGTTAGGGTTCGGTTTAGGGTTAGGGTTTTTCCTAAGAAGTTATCAATCTCAAAATGGAAGGTAGACCTGATCTTAGCAGCAATGCAAACGTTTGAAGAAGAGCCCGATTTTGAAATTAAGCTTATTTTCATGGTCTGCGGGTTGGGAAACATTGAACATTCACATGATAGTAGGGTTCTAGTTTTTCTTGAGCAGTTATCACCGCTAAATGGCAGGTTGAACTCTATTTAGTAGCAATGCAATTTTCGGAAGAAGAGCTCAGATTTTGGAACTCTCATTTTCATGTTCTGCAGATTGGGAAACATTGAAAATCCACATAATATTCGGATGCAACTTTTTCTAAGAAGTTATCATATCTCAAAATGGATGGTCGAGCTGAATTTATTGGCAATGTAAACTTTTGAAACTCGATTTCAAAATTAAGCTCATTTTCATGTTCTGCAGGGTGGGAAACATTGAAGATCCACAGAATGTTCGGATGCAACATTTCCTAAAAAGTTATCATATCTCAAAATGGGTCGAACTCAATTTAGAAGCAATGTAAACTTTTGAAACTCGATTTCAAAATTTAGCTCATTTTCATGTTCTGCAGGATGCGAAACATTGAAGATCCACAGAATATTCGGATGCAACATTTCCTAAGAAGTTATCATATCTCAAAATGGAAGGTCGAACTCAATTTAGCAGCAATGTAAACTTTTGAAACTCGATTTCAAAATTGAGCTCATTTTCATGTTCTGCAGGATGCGAAACATTGAAGATCCACAGAATATTCGGATGCAACATTTCCTAAGAAGTTATCATATCTCAAAATGGAAGGTTAAACTCAATTTAGCAGCAGTGCAAACTTCTGAAGAACTCGGATTTTCAAATTAAGCTCATAATCATGTACTGCGGGTTGGGAAACATTGAACATCCACATACTTGTTCGAATGCAACTTTTCCTAAGAAGTTATTACATCTCAAAATGGAAGGTTGGAGTTAGTTTAGGGTTAGGGTTAGGGTTAGGGTTAGGGTTAGGGTTGGGGTTGGGGTTGGGGTTGGGGTTGGGGTTGGGGTTGGGGTTGGGGTTGGGGTTAGGGTTAGGGTTAGGGTTAGGGTTAGGGTTAGGGTTAGGGTTTTTCCTAAGAAGTTATCAATCTCAAAATGGAAGGTAGACCTGATCTTAGCAGCAATGCAAACGTTTGAAGAAGAGCCCGATTTTGAAATTAAGCTTATTTTCATGGTCTGCGGGTTGGGAAACATTGAACATGCACATGATAGTAGGGTTCTAGTTTTTCTTGAGCAGTTATCACCGCTAAATGGCAGGTTGAACTCTATTTAGTAGCAATGCAATTTTCGGAAGAAGAGCTCAGATTTTGGAACTCTCATTTTCATGTTCTGCAGATTGGGAAACATTGAAAATCCACATAATATTCGGATGCAACTTTTTCTAAGAAGTTATCATATCTCAAAATGGATGGTCGAGCTGAATTTATTGGCAATGTAAACGTTTGAAACTCGATTTCAAAATTAAGCTCATTTTCATGTTCTGCAGGGTGGGAAACATTGAAGATCCACAGAATGTT
>NW_028262918.1:0-3157 GCF_049901715.1 Pseudonaja textilis
TCCATAAAATATTGCAAACTAGTGACGAGGTTCATGCAGGTTTTAAATAGGAGAGACAAAACTACCTCCTGAACTTGTGCTCCTTTCAAATAACAATCTGGCTAAAAATGGGATCTTTATTTAGTGAAGCTAGGATTTCTGGATTCTGCAACTGAAATCTAAATCTAAAATCAGTAATGTACTATTAAATGTAAGAACCAAATATACGTTTCATATTAAGGATATGTCAAGTAATTTATCACTAACCAATTAAGGTGATGACAGCATTGTCTTCTTCAACAATGTTGCAGAGCTGACCTACCACATTTGCTTGAACTTCTTTATTTAAGAGCTGAAAGCCTCTCTTTGTGAGTGATTCATTTATTGTACTACATGTTTGAATACCTACTGCATTAAGAGCTTCTTTTAAATCAAAAGTCCTGCAAGAAAGAGGAGAGGAGATTAGAAACAAAATGCTATCACATAATGCTTTTGCCTTTTTAAAAATAATTTTTCAGTAATTCATGTGTTTACTTACTCCTTATGCATTCCTTCGAGCAGAACAAAAGAAATCCTTTTTTGTTTCTCAATGAAGTCTGGAATATCCTCAATAACTGCAGGCAGCATGTTGCTTGTTATGAGAGAAATACACGCTACAATCTTCAACTGATTCAATTTCTTGGATAATTCTTGAAGGCGAGTTTCATCTGTCATTAATGTCTGAAACAATTGGAAGAGAAACATTTATGGACAATCATCAAATATCTGACCATACTTAACATTTTTTTCATCTGCTTCAGGATAGAAAAAAGTCTGAGAAATGTAATCACCACCATATTTTCATTATATTCAATACTGCTGGTAATACAAATGCAAAATGTCCACACTCTGTTTCTTTATAAATATTTGTAAACATTTAAGTGTAAATTAGATTAAAGAGCAAATGGAGCTTGCATAGATACTGGTTAAAGCCCAAGGCTGATCCCAGCTTTCTATATCACACATTAACTAATCAGATTCATTTAGAAGCTCTCAAATGTGAATAGGAGGATCTACTCTTCTTTTGCTGTTGCTCCCCAATAACTGCTATTCAAAGTAAAATTTTAAGAGCCTGGAGGTGCTAAACAGTATTTAAGATTAGGTAATATAATCTTTGACTTTCTCCTGTCTCTTAAAATTATTAAAACAATGACTGTCATTACATCTGATGGCAGCATATTCTGCAGAGTTAGTTGTTCCATTAATTCCTATAGGACAAAGTAAATAGGTTATCACAGAGTCAGGGCCTCAATGAATACAAGAAATTATAACACAATGAAATACATGGGTGTCAATCCATCTGTTCACATCATAACAGGGAGTCAATCTTTATTCAAGCTTGTTCTTGAAAAAGTATGACATTGTGGATGGTAATAACTGTTGAAAAATCTAGAATCAGGCAACATGCTAACCTATAATATGATTTGTTTTTTTTATTAGTGTGTTGTGCTTTATTCCATAAATCATGGGTAAGCCAACCATGATTTAAATATAAATTGCTATCCACTATGGATTATAGAAAAAGGAGAATAAAAAATTTAGAAGTTCTGAAATAGAAAGCAAATTACCTCTGGAATTGTTTTTTTCTGATAATCCCACTCTAACAGTTTCAGGTAGCTGTTTGTTAACACCACAATCGGACTAACATTTGGTTTTGAGATCCCATTAGCACCAGGAGATGATGACATTTCACAAGAAATAGAAGACAACTCATCTTGTATTGATTCCTTTATCCATTCGGTTGTCAAGTCTAGGGCACCTGATCATTTGGAGAAGAGATTAGAGAGACCAGATTTGCACTGCTAGTTTTACAAAGGCATGTACACAGTTCAGTAAATAAGCTATGGAAGCGAATAACTCAAGGACCTAATCACCAAAAGAAAATAAAACAGTTAAATATTGAAAACTAGATAAAGTTTTTAAAAACTAAGCTTACAACATGACAAAAAAACATATAATTATGCATAAGCATACAGTGTAAAAAAACATCCAGACGGTAAAACATGTAAGCCAGAATATTTTTGCAACTCAAGATTTTTTACCTGATAGTAATCATCAAAAAGTTTTAGAATATTTATCTCCCTTCCCCAAATCTGTTGCAGCTTTTTGCTCAACTGCTTCAGATCTCATACAATTGCCTTTGTTGCCACTTCATTGTCTATTCCCTTTTATGTAAGCAAAGAACATACTTGGAGTTTCTTCAAGTATATCTTGGAATTTTGCTCTTTCATAATCTATCAAGTTGCGCTGAACGTGAGGTCTAAGACTCTGGATAGTAAAATTAACCATATCCATTGTCATGAGATCCAGAACATGGAATATTTGCCTGAAAGAATACAGAAATGACAAATTTGCAGTATGTTCAAACATTGTTACTTACATACTTTTAATCGGTCATCCTTTCTCACAATGTGAACATGATATGTACTTTTATGATAATTTCCCAAGAGTTTAGTTTTCATCAAAAACTACATCCAATTCCAAGCTTCAAAGATAAGGCATGACATCATAAAGCTACTGAGCAGAATTTCAGTTGTTTTGCAATGTTCCTGTAGTTACATCTTTATATGACTTATAGCTATTACAAACGCAAAGATGCCTGTGGAAAACTGGCAGTGTCAAGAGTCACTTTTTAAGCTCTTAAGCAAGCAAATAGCCATCAAGCTGGAATAGATATCCACTGGAATTAAAACAACAACACTGATAGCTGAGTTGAATATAATGAAAGGGTGCTTCTTTTACAAGAGCCAAAGTAATATGGAAGTGAATGGTTGTTTTTACAAAAGGTAGGGGATAGGGGAAAAAACCAAATTTAAAAAATGGCCAAAGATTCACAGTTTAAAGTCAGACTCAAGATAGTGAGAGTATTTGGAATGTTTTAGTCCAGGTAAGTATCTATGGAGATTTATTCAAAGGCAACTGGGCTTTCAGAACTGAAGAAGTTTCTTGGATGAGAAGCAAAACATCTTCAAAGAAAAACAAGAAAGTCCAGTTGCCTCTTGAAAAAGCATCTTTGGCACAACCATGACCTGGATGACTGAGAATCTCCATAGCCATTTACCTGATCCAGTTGTCTCTTGAAAAAGCACCTTTGGGATGTTTTAGTCCAGGGTTTCTCAACCTCAGTAACTTTAGGTTG
>NW_028262918.1:3257-4890 GCF_049901715.1 Pseudonaja textilis
TAAAGATGGCTTCTTCCTTTTCTTCTTCTTCTCCTTCTCCTTCCTCCAGTGTTTGCTGGTGCGTAGAAACCGCCATTTCTAAAAAATGGAAGGCAGCTCCCAAAGAATCCTTGCCACTTTGTTGTCTTTCTTTTAATTTTTCATATTCCATTTTCAGTTCATCAACCGATGGTACCATTATAAGTTTTTTTTTTAAAACAACAACAACAACAACAACAACAACCCAGATGCTTTCAATCTTGAAGTAATTTCCAAATGTCAGAGTTATCAAACAATCCAAACAAGCAAAACTTTTTTCCTCTTCTTCTCTTTACAGTTTTTTCTCCAGAGGCAAAATCCCAGATATATTTTAAAAGCCGTATTTCCATTAATTAATGGTCTTGTAATCTTCAAGGCGTCTCCTCCAGCAAAGTTTAGAAAAAAAAAAAATTTTTTTTTTTTTTAGTCCTCCCCTTCCCACTTACAACAAAGAGCTTATTTTTACCTTTAGAGAGCAAGTTTTTCTGTGCTCCTTTGCTTTCTCCGTAGGGAGGGGTAGTGAGCTTTCCTTCAGCACTTTCGCCGATGTTACAAATTCTTTTGGAAACAAATGTATCAATCCAAAGTCAGGTTTCCAGGGTGTTTTAAAAGTAACATCATGTCCTGGTTTAGCCAAGAAAACTTCTCCTTCTAAGTCTTCCTCCTGCACAAACTTGTCCGGTTGAAGAATCCTTCATGGCTGCCGAGACAGCCGCTCATCCGTCTCGGGAAAAAGGAGTCTAGCCGGCTGGGGAGGGGGGGTGCGATGTCCCCAGACCCCTGCTCGGATCTCCTCTGTCTTCCGCTGCCCCTTCAGGGTAGCGACAACCCCCAAATCCAGTTGGATCGGGGGTACCTTGACGGCGAGCACAGCAGGGACCCGCAGAGAAGCGGATTCCTGCCGTCGACGAAGCCTTACAACCGACTCTTTGGCAGTTTCTTGACTGAGGTATTTTATATCATATTGAAAGTTTTATTTCAATTTAGTAAAAGCTATCTTAGACTATTTCCAATTAAACAATTGTTCCCAATTGTCTCAAATTCCATAAACAAAACATATTAAAGCTTATTTTTAAACCAGGTGCATAAATTTATTTAATTCTGTGACAGTTATTCTGTTCAAAGATTTATTTTCTTTGATTTTGAGTATAGCAATGCTCTATCCAGTTGAGCCTTGAATGACAAGATAATGAATGTGCATATGTGAATCTTTTGAGTCATACATGAGAATGTTAACTAAATTTGACCTTTGAACAGAGGAAAAACAAATGAGGGCTTAAATTTAAGCTAATTTATTATTCCAGGAAACAAAACAATTATCTTTTATTTCTTCATTTGTTATTCTGCAGCTGGAAATGCCATTTTTAAATGCTGTTTTTGATATCAACATGTTTCCCACTTCAGAATTATATAGAAATGGTATAACTACTTTGATATTTATTATAGTACAGGATATTTAGTATGTGCAAGAGTTATTATGTTGTAGAGTGAAGAGCAGGATTTGTAGTTTCTAAAAACCACAGCATGATAGGAAGTAATCCTCAAAATAGCTTTACATCAGTAACTTATCTTTGCTGTTATGTAGATTCAGTTTGTTACTTTGGACCAGTCCTGA